>NW_018108290.1:128677-132125 GCF_000183805.2 Loa loa | reverse complement strand
TTCATCAATAAATTCGACAAACAGAAAAAAAAATAACCATCTGAAGATCCTTCATCAATCGTAAGCGGAGGATCAGATGTATCTGAATGCATGCTAGGCAGTAACGGTGGTTTTATTTCCAAAGGTGTGTTTGATGTTGAATCAGTTATCGAATCGTACTAAAAAGTTTGAAAGCAGAATTCTTGCTTTAGTGCTGACTTCCATTTGAAACATATTTTTCTAACCACTTGCACATCACTTGAAAGAAGCAAGACTGTAAGATTAAAAACATTTTCAGCATAACTTCCTATCAAAATACAAAAAACAAAGATTTGAAAAACCCATTAAATTTGGAAAAATTTAAGACCTTCATCGACGCTTTAGTATTCTTCGGTGATGCCCGTTCTGATGAAGATGACGGAACTACTGGATCCGACTTTGCCAAACGCTTGATAGGTGATTTTTTATCAAACACTCTCTTCTTGGTGAAACCTGCAAAATGAATACTATTTTCTGTGAGTCATCACGCAAAAAATTTTAGATTCCGCATATTTCAATGACTGTTTCCATCTGACAATCGTTCCCATATAACATTTATTGTACCAAAAGGTACGCATACTTCAATTCATCAAAAAGCATTATAAAATGTAAATATACTTCCATGTTCAACAACACTCACGAAATATAACGAAAACTTACACAGATTACTGGACTCCGTGATCGGGCGTTTCACACATCTCCTTTCGACTGATAGTGTGAACTGAAGTGATAGCAATTTGAAATGAACTGGCTGATACAAGCACCACATCTTAAACATTTGTTCCTCCGCTATGCACCCAGCCCGTTGCAGATACAAAAAAATGAGAAAATATTCCGGCATTCTACGCAGCAAGTGGATACGGATTTTTTTGAAATAAAAAGTGGAAACACCCAAAAACATAGTTTCTATCCTTAAAAAAAAACCTTGTTGATAATAGCATCGAAATTTGCATCACTCTTCAGTGGTGTCTTTTTCGGAAGGACTTTATGGCATGAAGGACACTTCCTTGCTCCAGTATGTATTCTTTGCAATATACAATCTGCACAAAAGCGGTGCATACAGTTCTGGAATGAAAAACTAAAGTAATTCATTGTCACCTTCCACAATTGTGAAAACAATTGGAACTTTCCAAGATAAGTGAAGGTAGGCATCAATGGGATACTGAATTTACTTTGGACGAGAGGCAAAAAAGCACTGATTCTGCATTTAATTCAAAAACAGCTACTCTTACCCTCACAACCATCGTATTTTGTATTGTCTTTTCGCAGATGCCACATTCTAACTCCTTACTAATCCAATCGAAATGAACAGATTTTGCATCAACACCGGAACGTAACGTATGTGGTTTACGTGATTTATCATACGATGTCGACTGTGGTAGCGTAAGGCGTCGTGATGCAGGTGGACCATCACTACGCCCAGATACCATTTAATTTTTCACTGAAAATTTTTACTGTAATACTAAACAGCATTGATTTAAACGTGAACAGCACTGATTTAAAAAGTCGATGCGATCGATGGTACTAAAAATTTGATAATGAAGACTCCGTAGTGAAGAGGTGATTTAAATCTAAGAACTTAGAATTTGAGGTTAAACATCCTGGTAGTTTATCACTTCCGCAAACAATTTATAAGTGATTTTCAAGTTCGGCATAATGTGCGAATTTCGGCAACTAATGAGGCGAAAAATTGACACCCTGTCGGCACGGGATGCAGTCACCTTGTTTGTAAATTCTAAAGAACAAACTCACGTAGACCTTCGGAGAACTTACTAAACCAACAATAAGAACTTACCCAGCACCCAGAACCTAACCACTGCTGAAACCAATTTTCCACTAGCAAAAAAAGGAACGGCGAAGTCGGCACATTGCCAAACCGAAACCATAGTACAGAGAATCATACTTTGGGAAAAATGGCATCTGAAGCAGCACTACTTTCAAGATAATCCAAATGAAATGATGAATTGGAAATTTACGCGAGACTTTTCTGTGAGAAAAGGGTTTAAATTTTTTCCCTCCCCCTCTCCTGGTCACTCAGCGTCGTTTATGCCGGTGGGAAAACGACTACCAGCGGAACTTATCGTCCGAACGGTGAAGTTTATCAGTGTGGTGGAAAATAATGTCAAAATGCATATGAAAATCAACTGATACTTTCTTGATTTCATCCTGCGTCAAACCCGAAGACTATTTAGCGTTCAATATGCTCATGTATTGTCGATTTCCTATTGCATACATTCAGAGAATGTCAGAGCTTGAAATACAATAAATTATTCCATTCATGTCCTCATCGAGACGCGAAATAAGCTTTCCAAAATATATCTATAGGGCTGATGAGTTCGAGGAATACAGCAAAATAGTACTTATGATTGTGGGAAAAAAGATACTCACCGGAGGACATAAAGTTTATCCTATGCCATCTGGCAATAAAGCCGAAACATATCCGTGCTATGACAAAATGCTTAATCATTTATTTCAGTCGAAAGCTCTAATAAAACATTGATAATACCCTTATCAGTAAGCCGACATAAACTCAATCCATTACAATCTTATCGGTCTTTACAACCGCAAAAATGCGGCAACCACATCTTCTGTTTATGTTTCATAGTTTGTAACATGAAATCTTTCCAATAAAATTTTTACTTATGAAATTCAAAAAAAAGTTACGGAAACCTACCGATAATCAATGACGAGTAGGGACGTTTCGCGATATATGTTTTAGAGGTAATGGGTTCTCGAATATTAATGTACTTCAACATCAATGTTTCTCTTCTCATCCAACTATTGCATAGTTAAAAGCTATACATTCCAAACATCTGATACATTACTCCTGGCAAATATGTATAGTCGAGTTCTTTATGCCGTTATCCAGTTGGAATTTTCCAACTTTCAATAAAGCGACTCAAATTGATGGCAAATTTGTTTGACTGTATAATTTCATCCAATTAGTTTACCTTAAAAAAATTCACGTCGTTATTTTTACTGAATTCTCAATTTTGACTTCCCCATCGATTTTTCGATCTGACAGTAAACAAGCATGTCATAAAACACCTCGCTATACGTCGATAAGCGATAATTTTATTTGTTTATCAAAAATATTAGATTAGACAAGAAAATTCAAACAAACCTGCTGCAGGCAAATGAATAATTCCTCCTCCTCATAGTATCTACAGTCTTCATTTCTCCGCAAGGTGGGATCATAATCTATCAGTAGAGTCGAACTCAGCCGATCCGAGCTTTATTGATGACTGTCGCTGACATCGCGAGCGGAAACAAAGAAACAGTAATCCCCTTTGTTGAAAGCCAGACATCTATTGTGTTATATGCTCATATCGTCTTACATTTGCGCTAACGAAGAACACTGTACCAATATGCGCTCCATAAGGATGCTAATTCTTGTAATCATAAAATGGTATAAGGCCCTCCCACAAAA
>NW_018108290.1:102147-128369 GCF_000183805.2 Loa loa | reverse complement strand
AAACAAGCATGTCATAAAACACCTCGCTATACGTCGATAAGCGATAATTTTATTTGTTTATCAAAAATATTAGATTAGACAAGAAAATTCAAACAAACCTGCTGCAGGCAAATGAATAATTCCTCCTCCTCATAGTATCTACAGTCTTCATTTCTCCGCAAGGTGGGATCATAATCTATCAGTAGAGTCGAACTCAGCCGATCCGAGCTTTATTGATGACTGTCGCTGACATCGCGAGCGGAAACAAAGAAACAGTAATCCCCTTTGTTGAAAGCCAGACATCTATTGTGTTATATGCTCATATCGTCTTACATTTGCGCTAACGAAGAACACTGTACCAATATGCGCTCCATAAGGATGCTAATTCTTGTAATCATAAAATGGTATAAGGCCCTCCCACAAAAGGAAGCGGGCGTTCTTGAGCACCAAGTCATTTTACACATGTGTTTGATCGAGATCGGTTGGATATAAGGTGTCAGGCGTCATTTGGTTTCCTTCTTTGTTCTTAGTAATTTCGTCATTAATCTGTTGTATCGATATCGTAATTGCTAAGTTCGTTGTCGTTCTAGCAAATTTACCGTATAAAAAATTTAATTACTCAAGTTTGAAGTACTGCCAACCAAAGAAGCAAATAGGACTTTCAGTTTTTATCACGGCTAAGGAAAATCGAGACAAATTTGAGCCAGCCATCCGGATTCGAATTAGCGACTTAAGGGTTCAGTTAAGAAAGAAGCGACCTAAGGATTCAGTCAGGAAAGAAGCGACGGAGCGTGTAAGTTTTATGCGGATCAGCTTACAATGAAAGTTGAAAGTGAGAGTAAAGAAAGAAATATGATTGCAGAGGTAGCAGAAAAAGGAAGTTTCTCCTTCCTATCTTATCAAAAAGAACTTGAAGTGTTTGGGGACATTGCGGAAAAGGCTGTTGGACAAGCAATAAAGTTTCAAGGGAAAGAATTACCAGCGATTTAGGCACCAAAAATGATAGAATGATTAAAACGACAAAAACCTAATATTAAGGAACGAGTAGTAGCGTTGGACAGTGTAATTTCCAAGGATTTAGAGATAGAATGGAATTACTGCGTTCAATAAAGGATGATGAGTGGGAGAATGACGTTAATTATGAGGATTACTTGTATGAAGAAGACCGTCTTTTTCACACAGGAAATAAGATTTATTGTGAAAGAACTTCACTTCTTACGGAAAAAAATCGAAATGAGACACTCAAAGAAATTAAAGTGAAAAATGAGAAGATAGATAATGAATCAATCGCAATAGCAGGGCAAAAGAAAGGCCTAGAAGATTTAATTGGGAAACTAATCATGACGAGTAAACTACTGATTTCAACCCAGTAGGATATGATGGCAACTCGAGAATGTGGGGCCAGTGTATTAGCCAGTTTCAAGAGTCAATTCATAAGGGAACGAATTTAACACCAACACGGGAATTCATGCATCTATTAAGCAGTTGGAAGGGAGAAGCAGGAGAACAAATAAGTGAACTCATGGTAAATGAAGGAAATTATGCGCTGGTCATAGAGACTTTGTACGGACGATGTAGCGACAAGAAACGAGATGAAGGGACTATGTAGGGCGGGTTCGATGCTCAAATGAAGAACCCATTCAAAGTGGTAAGGGAGCTTTTGAATTTATTATCCAACTAAAAGGAATCGGTGAAAACATGGAAACGACGCAGCTGGACTGGTGGTAACTGAGAGAGTACCGGAAGTCATGGCTTAAAGTCTGAGAAAAAAGAAGTCTAGGGATCCAGGACGGACAGTGGAAGAATTGTCAAGCACCCAAAAGAAAAGATGAAGACCGAAAGAGACCCTGAACAGAAACCGCTGGAACAAGAAGTTGAAAGGCTTAATAGGCAGGGCAAAGATGCAGCAGGCAAGATCATATGCGACAAGGTTCACGAACTGAGAAAGTGGCATCGGACTTATGATAGTTTGCTCCGTAGCGGAGGAAGACCCAGAAATATATCCTAGCGAAATACCACAAAGGGGAGAATGAAGTCGATTATTGTGCATTTTCTATGAAAGTGACCACTGGAATGACAAATGTGATATATGCTGTATTGTTAATGAAAAGTTGGAAAGGATAAAGGAATTGAGACTTTGTGAATTGTGTTTGAGAGAACGGCCACTCACAAGAAAATTGGAGGCGGAGGATGAAACGTTTGTATTGCGATCTAGCCACAATAGCGCTTCATGTAAGGGACACGGCGGAAGAGAGCATAGCAAGAATTTTAAAAAGCGGGCGGAAGCAAACCAAACGCCAAAGATAGTGGCAGCCACTTTGCGGATTATTGCATCAAGGAAACGTATATGATGTCAGATGAACGAAGAACAGCAAAGGCCTTAATTTTCTTTGACACGGGAAGTGGTTGTAACTGTGTTACGAAGTCATGGTAAACAAATTGAATTTGAAGCGCATCGTCGAGTGTAGGAATGTTAATAACAGGAATGGCGGACACAAGGAAGTACGAGTGCTGAAAGATAACCTTTGGTGTTCAACCTTTGGTGTTCAAATGTTATCCGAGAATGTGGGAAATATCCAAGCATGCACTGTTGATTTAGTACTCGAACGCATACCGTGTATGACAAACGACAAAAGCGAGGAACTGGAAGAAGGGGAGTGGGGAAAGTCAGATGTATTAGTAGGCGTGGGAGGGATTGAAATTTTAATTCGTAATTTCATAAAGCACCCCACCAGGATGAATGATTTCGGAAACAGAAATAGGAGTGGTCAAAGGCGGCAAAGGGAAAGTGACATAAGGTAATGGTGCAAGAAGGAGATATAATGAGGATTCCAAGCAATTACAAGCCTAACAAGAAAGGTGTTGCGAATTTCTCCATGGAACAGGCTGAACAAGCATGGGAATTAGAGGCAGTCGGCATTGAGGGTTTAATGACGGATTATCAGGACGAAAAGGCCCTTGAAGCCTTTCAGGAATCGCTTGCTACGAACAAAGAAGGGAGATGTGGAGTTGGCCAAGAAAGAACCAAGAGATCGCGCCAGTAGAAGGATATGGACTGATACGGAGAACGGCTACGATCCACAATGCGAAGACTGAAGAAGTTTTCAAATTATTGGAGTGTTAGCTAAATATTTTAAAAACTTCTTGGGAAGAGGAGTCATAGGAAGGGTGAAGAATCAGAGTGGTTCCACCAGGCGGTTACAACACCTTAAAAATCTACCACGAAACTTAAGAGTAGTATTTGACGCGTTAACAAAGACGAACGAAAGTCTATCGTTAAATAAATATCCCCGTTAAAGGGGCCAGTATTGATACTATCATTAGTAGGAATTATGTTAGGAGCCGGACAAGGACGTTACCTGCTGATAGCTGATGTAGAGAAAGCGTTTTTGCAAGTGAGCTTGAATTGGGAAGATAGAGATATCACCAGGTTTTTGTGGCTGAGATTCCTTTCGGCGTGGTATCACCGCCTTTTCTGTTGGCCGCTTCGTTAGACATCTGTTGAATGAAAAAAGCTCGAAATTACCACTAGAAATAGCAAGGAATCCCTGTGTTGATAATGTTGTATTAACCTCAGGAAATGGGTTAGAACATAACAGAAAGGTAGAGGAAGAAAAAGGTCTCTTCAAGAAAGCCAAGATGTGCTTGAGGGGATTCCATGGGGACTATGGCATTAATGTGAACAGTGAGCAAGAAATAACAAGGAGGACTATACCAAAACGTCAGGGATTGAATGGAATAATAACAAAAATGAAATTACTTGGAGCTAGAGGATTCCAGAAGGCCTCCAGGCCAGACACCAAATATTACAACTCTATGCTACTGTTTACTACGATCCGTCAGGGATATTGTGTCCGTTCATACTCCCATGGGAACTATCGGTTTAAGACTTATGGGAGGAAAGTGTCTTCTGAGATGAAAAATTAGGACTTGAAGAGATGGGTCGTTGCTTGGAGCTAGAAAAGACATTCAACCAACAGGATGTCACAAAGGTATCGCGATGGACGCCACGGGAGTTCTCCGAGATACATGTGCTTGTGGACGCATCCCAAGGAACTAAGAAAACTACCGGTAGAGTCTAGATGTATCCAGTGGAATTGATGGGATAAGAAGAAATTGAGTTCTGTCATGTAAGATCAGCAAATAATCCAGCGGACCGGGCTTCAACGAGGACTTCTCCCAGGGAAACTGAAAGACAATTCGTGGTGATGAAATGGTCTATCATGGTGTGGGAACCGGACGAAAAGTAGTCTGAGGATGAAGTTATGGGAGGAAACATCATGAGTGTGTGTTGTGTGTATGGTCATGGAATTGATGGGGGAAGAAACGATACAGTCGGAACAAGTTGCGGCATTGATAAATGAGATCCAATTCTCATCTCTGTTTAAGCTGATAAGGACGGTGTTATACGTCTTAACGATTGCTGGCGAAAGCGTCAAAAGGAGTGTGAAAAGGTTCTCAAGAGAGAATTTCGCTTCTAAAGAGTACAACAAGGCGACACAATTGATAAACAAGATGACACAGTTAAATATAACGTAAAAGGAAATCGAACAGTGGGATTTAAGAAAAGATCGGGATGGAGTCTACAGATATGTTGGAGGACTTAGGTCATGCCTCAAACTGGGGATTTTCCATACTTCATCAATAAAGGAAAGCTGTTAAAATTGATTGTGATGCATTAGTATGAAAAATCATTTCATGCGAGCGTACGCTACACCTGGCACATGATACAACAGTACTGGATCTCGCATGAGTGGTCATTTATTAAGAAAAATTTGAAAGATTTGTAAAGTGGGTGCATCATGTTGGGTGGCTACGGCTTTGAACAGCCAGAGTTTCCACCTTATCCACCAGAAAGGATAACGGTGAGCAAACTCCTCGAGAAAATCGGGGTAAATCTTGTTCCTGTGTGGGTGAAAGACAACAGGACAGTATCAAAGTGCTGGGTAGTTCCATGCACGTGCTTAGTTACAAGAACCATTTACATGGAACTCGTGAAAAATATGCCTGCTGAGACTTTCATGCAAGCGTGCAAGAGATCTGTTAGCCAAAGGCGAAATCCAAATTTTGTGTGGCTGATAACGCCGGGGACTTTTTTCTAGCTTCTAAGTTAGTATAGGAGAATAGCAATCAAGGATAAAGGCGACTAAAGTGGCAATTCATTGCCCCGGGTGCCCCGTGGCAAGGAGGTGTCTATGAAAGGGTGATTGGAGTAGCAAAGGGAGGGTAGTGGAAAAGAACTTCGTGAAAGAAGGGGAATTCATCACTATGATAACTGAAATTGAATTCTTGGTAAGCGAAAGACCACTGGTAAATTATGAAAAGGAGGAGGAGTTAGTATTATGTCGAGAGGATTTTTTGTGGCTTGGCTGTAACGGTGTGTAGAATTCGTTGGGATATGGAACAATTTCCAGGAACCAAAGACTTAAAATACGGTACGAAACCGCTTCATTCGGGAAAAGTTAATACCAGAATACCCGGAGAAGGTTACAATGCTTGTGGGAGATATAACAAGAGGATTATTTGGAAAGCGAAAATTGCATGAAAATCTTCGCAGTCGTGTACGACGTAAGCCAATCAATGGCGATCAAAGCCAATCAATGGCGAAATAGTATTATCAAAAGGAGAAGGTCCCCTAGAAATTCTTGGAAAATGGGTCGGGTGGAAAAACTGATCGAGAGAAAAGACGGACACTGTCGATCTGCTAACGTAAGAATGTCGAATAGCCTGCGGTTGACTCGCGTTGTGGACATCTATACTCTATAGAAACTCTATACATCTTCTCTCGTCTCCCGAGTGTTGCTGATATCGCGAGTGGAAACAAAGGAACAGTAATCCCTTGTTGAAAGTCAGACATCCTTATGTGATATGCTCATATCGTCTTACATTTGCGCTAACGAAGAACACCGTACCAATGTGCGCTCCATAAGGATGCTAACTGTTGTAATCATAAAACGGTATAAGGCCCTCCCACAAAAGGAAGCAAAGATCCTGAGCACCAAGCCAATTTACACATGGGTTTAATCGAGACCGGTTGAATACAAGGTATCACGCGTCATTTGGTTTCATCCTTTGTTCTTGGTGATTTCATCAATTTCTTGTATCGATATCGTACTTGCTAAGTTCATTGTTGTATTAATAAATTTGTCATAATAAAAGGTTTAGTTCCCAAGTTTGAGATAAACCAATCAAAGAGGCAGAAAGAATTCTCAGTCTTTATCATGGTTGAGGAAAATCGGCGACGATGCCTACCGTACATTCATTAGCATAAACAGATTTCACGATCCTTCCGAAATCAAGAGTATAATTCAGCAAACATCAGCTGCATTAACCTACCAACGTCATATTTAAATGAAATATTGATGTATAGGAAGTGGGATTCATTCTAAACTGGAAATTTTTTTAGGAATTTAGAAAATTCCAGTACTTTGAATTTCAACTAAATAGCGCACTGTAATGAGATTGCTTTCAACCTTTGCTGTCCCATTAATTTTGATGATAGACGCAGGCAATTTTATTTCCCCGCACCGCATGGTCAATTTCTCTGCATTTATGTGTTTATCCTTCAGTGACATCCATTATTTCAAAATGAATCGTTTCTGCCTGAGTTCACCAAAACAATCTCGCCAATTCATCATCAGTGACATTACTAATGTAATGCATGATGTGTATTCAGCCGGTACACTGTGTTTTGCAATGTTCTACTTCAATTAAGGTTACAGCAGTCAAGATTGGCGCATTAACAATCGTATCAAGTTTGATATGTATGAGGCGCATAAATACTTCACTTGGAAATCAGTATCGCAAGCTTGAAGTTTATCCGCCCATTTTCGGAAGTAAAACACAGGGTACTAATAGACGTGGCACACTTGCTTACAAAAGAAGGGGTTTCATTTTCAGAATTAACTTTATGGACATGTATCTGCATTTATCTAGGAGAAATAGCATTTTCCAATTATAAATTATTTAATTCGATTGAGTAATTTAATTCGGGACAGACAACAAACTCGAGTAATTAAACAAAACCAGTTTTTTTTCCTTTTTTTGTGAAAACAAATCCAAAAGACAGATTTAGCTACTCAGTTTGACTGTTAAATTCAGATCTGAATTAATATTCGGAAATTAGTCAAAAAACTGGCGCACCATGTCGAACTACTATTTTTGGCTGAGTCAGAGTTCAAGTGTTTTACATTTTCATAACTTAAGGTATTTCGTATATTTTGTTTTTTTTTCATTCATACCAACCGTATTTTAGCATGGAAAATTGTTCGACATATTTCACTGTAAGTTGTCGTCTTCAATTTTACTGTGAGCCTCGTAAGAAATTTTTTCTTTATTAGGTAACAAACGATGTATAAATTTAATCCAAAGATATAGGAATAGGTGAAGAGGACTTATCTAAAAGTTTCAGTAAACCGCGCACTCTATGCCGAATTAGTTATGATATAATCTGTCTTTCAGGATAAACGACAGTTTTACTGGTAATGGTCAGTTTGAGGTCAGTTTAAAGTATAATTAAGCAATCATGTGCAGCTTTGCTCCAAGATTGCTTCGTAAATTTTAATTGATGTTCTCACACACTAGGACTCATCCTCCCCATTTATGCAGTATAGATTTTGCATCATAATTTAGTGCCGTCTTCTCAATTTATGAACAGTTCGCCAAGTATTGTTTTTCTACGTTAGTCTTAGAAGATTTCTTCATTATAGTTTTCTTTTCTTTTTTATATAAATGGTAAAAATCTCTTGAAAAATTAATCCTCAACAGCTTGAGTCGA
This sequence comes from Loa loa, assembly GCF_000183805.2. NCBI lineage: Eukaryota > Metazoa > Nematoda > Chromadorea > Rhabditida > Onchocercidae > Loa > Loa loa. Next base: position 120,613 of record NW_018108290.1, on the reverse strand, counting down.
CTCATTTTCTGATTCCTGATGGTCGAGAATAATATCCTCACATGTCATTATTAAACAATCAAACCAATGATACACTATGATAATTGATCCACTCATTATGATATAAATTTAGATCTCGCTTATACTTTTTTTTTTCTGGAAACCATCACTCTTTTAGTGTATTGTCCGTTAGTTCTATTAATAATTCTGCTTCTATCGATAAGGTATAATTATGTAAATGTCTCAAATCCTCAATTTCAGCATTATATGGGAATACAGTTAAAAAAAGCAGCGTACTTATTCAGTTCATTTCATCCTTTTTATTAACATGAGCCGCTCTCGTGGAGCTTAAATAATCGAAATGTTGAACTTCGTTTCATGAACTGTTGTCACCAGTTTTCTTCAACCATAACAAAGATTGAGGGTTTTTTCTGCCTTTTTGGTTGGTAGTATCTTAAACTTGGGTAATTAAATCTTTATTTCGATAAGTTGGTTAGTATAACAACGAATTTAGCAATTACGACATCGATACAAAAATTAATGACGATCACTATAAAAAAGGAGACCAAATGACGCCTGTCGTGGATTTTTGTTAAAGTAATTTTCGGTCAGTCAATAGTTGGAAACAAGCAGGGGATTTTTTACACGTTGGTTGTAGAGGAGAAGAATTGAGGTCACTTGAAGTATTAGCTGCACCAAGTTTGATGTGGATGATGTGCGTGTGTCGTACGTTGTGGACAAAGGCAAGAGTTGATTCTTTATTTGTCAAGGGTAAGGTCACAAAAACGACACGATCTGGTGATAATGATGAAAAAAATAATCCAAACTGATCGAGTATAATGAAGAACTGATTGTCCAAAAAGAACCCCTTGGTTCACTCAATACCGCTTATATACGGAAAAAGTGGGACTGGTTTTGCTATCATGGCTGAAAACTGTAACGTTCAATTACAGCATAAGCATCTTAGGAGATCGAAACGAGAAGGATGTGAATTTTTGGGGGAACAAGAACAAAGGAAATGTTTAAGATGTGAATTTAGTTAGATATTTTAAGCAATTGCTAACAAAGGCATTTCTAAACAAAGACATGTGCTTAGATATAAAGGAAAAACATGGGAATTGAAACGGGAAATAAATCTAAGGATGTAAATTTTGCTAAATGATTCACAACATTTGGAACATTCGTTTACAACAAGAAATTTATTTGATTTATTTGTTTGTTTGAGGTATGGTTAGAGTCTCGCGAATCGGGATTCGCGACAACGCCCAATATCCTCTATCCCACCAACCTCGTTGAAACTCATTTGTGAAATAATTTTGGTACTCAGGACTCTTCGCTTCTTGGAGGAGGGAGGATCTTGGTACAGTTCTGAGTTTACAAGAATTAGCGCATTTAGTAGCGCACGTGGAATTGAGTTTTTTAGCGTACACAGACACAATGGCACACAATTTTAGCTTACATTTTACATTACATAATAAAGCCACAAATACAACATACTCTCAACGGTATCAAATTTATACCAGGAATTACTGTTCATTGCTTTTCACGATTTCAGCGACGCCTGCTATTCAAATGGATAGTACGAAAGCATCCATATATAACTTATGGTACACAAATTTTAGGCTTATGGTAAGCTACAGTTATTTGTATCTAACATATTTTCTTAAACCGCAGAGGGCGAACCAAATCAGGAATTTCTTTCCTCTCATAAATGACTAATAATTTAGATGTAACATCCCCCACATATGTGTATCTCCCATCCAGCTCATGAGAGGTAATACTGCGACGTCGAAGTCCGGAATAAATTGTAATCCATGCTCGAACAGAACCTGTCAAACGACGTAATCCAACTGAACTACGCCATAGCGACCTCATTTCTGATTGTTCAGGGTTAGGAATAATATCAAATTCTAAACTAAGCTCAATTATACATTTTGTGCTGCAGTCTCCAAGGGCCAGATCTCTCAGAACTAGAAAAAAAGGCGGACACGTTATTAAGACTTGAAAATCTTTAGTGACTCCGGATACCACAATCAATTTTTTAGCAAAAAACGGATTATGATCAAAAGAATGTCCTTTTCCTACTCTCTCCTTTCTCCACGAATACAACATCTACATGCAGAAATAGATTCAGGTTTGGTTTATTGGTAAATCCTTTTTATTCTATAAGGCAACTATATTGGCACGGGCACTGTGAATTTGATATATTTTAAAATTAAGATTGAAAGAGAAGATATATACAAATAAGTCACAAAATAAAAGAACTGACTGTTTCGCTTATCAAACAGGCAAAACCTGGTGATAAAAGTGATAACAAAGCAAGCGAATAACAACTGGTGCAGCTAGGAAATATCCCCACGGAAGTTTTCGCAAAAATAGATGCGGTCGAAGGTAGGTTTTTGGGAACGTGAAAAAGTAACACATCCTCCATAGCGCTTTGCACAGAAATGCGTTAGGGGCTATGCGAACATTCCAGAAACTGCTCGAACAAAGGAAACTGTACTACTTTGCAGAGCAACATTTTCAATCATGGTGCAGTAGTTAATAATGCGGTTCTCAAATATGTACGCCTCAACAACTTTCATGGAAAGATTCTATCACGGATGCAACGGAAAGTGCTTTATAAGTGAAACTATTCCATTCATTACAAGAGGTTCTTCAAAATCCATTTGACTACCAAAACAAATCAAAGATTAGATTTTAACAAAAAGAGGACAAACCAGTTGTTCACATAAAGACATTTAATACTGCGAAATTTGTTTCAAAACAGCGTTAAAATGAAGAGCTAGTCTGTAAGCAATCACAACCTTTCGTTCTTCATTTCCTGTATTAATAAATCACACTTTTTCGCGAAATCTCCAAGCTTCTCCGAAGGTCTGTAAATCAGTTATTTTATTACTCATTAAAAATGATTTTTAGAGGCTGCTTTTATTTTCCGACTGTTCAATACAAAAACCATTTTCAGCTCAAGGGTAATCGCAATGAAAGAGATGAAAATCTGAGGTTGGCGCAAACTTTTTCAACTTTCTATGTTAAAATATTTACATCTGCATTCAGATGAACTTACATTCCATAGCGCTCTCCAATTGTGAAAAAATCGTTTCCAATAAGGAACGCAACAATTTGTTTTCTTTCTTTACGCAAAAGTTTTATGGCATCTTCATCCGGGTAACTATACCAAGAGAAAGTCTCGTCTCGAGTTTTCGCAAAATATAGTTGTAAAGACTCTTGCATTTTTCGAATATCCTCCAAGCATTTCACATCAACAGCCTACAATATAAGGTTGTTTCAATTTGTCTTCCTAATTTCCTGAATATTTGAATGCATTTCTAACCTCTCTGTATATGTCTTGTTCGATGCACAATCTCAAAAGGCGTCGAGTGAAAAATGCTCTTGATTCTTCCCATTTCACTACTTCCTGAAATATCCTTCTTTTGAAAGAAATTGGTAACTTAATAAAAATTTCTGGGATACCTGAAATTTTACAAATTTTAATTTTTTTTTCATTATTTATAAAGCAGAAAATCTACGAATAGAATTAAAAAAAAAACGAAATCAAAAATTCTATATCCAAACCATAATATAGAGATAGAGCATTTAAAAAGTGGTATTTTGGATAACCAAAGCACAAGTACTACCACAGTTTTCGATATAACGGATGACAGGGAACTTAAAATTTCATCCGTTTCCAAATGAAAACAATACCTTAATGGCACCAACAGCTTTCATTCGCACGGCTGTATCATGTAAATCAGCAAATGTGATAGCAATATTGCGATAAGTTGGCATTAACAATTGAATACGAGCACTGATGTCCACTTTCACATCGTTACCCTCTTTTTCCAATACTCCTAATCGAATCATTTCTTTATCCAGCCGTCGCATCAGTGGTACCAAATCCTTCAAGTATGCATCTATTAACGAAACAGTACCCAACTTACATCACTTATTAGAAGTTTGTCCTTCAAGAACCAGTACATCCTCCAGACTGGAATTTTACAGTTGTAATATCCGGCAAAAGCAAACCAAATTCTTGCACATGTCAACAATGCAGTTAAAGTTCTCTGATCAATTTCATTCGAACAGAACATTCCGATATTTGAAAAGGAAAAAAAAAAGGAAACGTGTGCCATACTATACACTAACTTTACGCATTTTTACTTGAACAGTTCCTTCTGGTTCCAGAACACCACCCCTCGATCGCGGATCAGCAAACATTTGCATGCATACAGGATTTATTGTTGGATCAACAACCGCCCAAGCCCCACCGCGTAATTCTCCGTAGGGCGGAATATAAACTATCACCGGATTCAGGTATTTAGATAACTGATCGACTATATAAGCACCAAATTTGAGGACCATTTCGAACATATCTATAATAAATATTTTAAAAGTTACTTTTTGAACTTTTAGAAACTGCAAGACTTTTTAACCAAGTAATACGTTTTAAAAAATGAGGCAAACCGAAAAATTCATGTCTCGAAATATGCATAATCCCCATTTATAAATGCAAAATTAAAGTACCTTTCTGGCCACCACTGAAGCCACGCCAATTGGCTAGAATAAACAAAGGCAAAGATTCTTTATTGAAATCTTCGATCGCTTCAGCAGTCTATAACTACCACGATTTCAAGTAGTGAAAGGAAAAAAAATTTAACAATGGTGCACGTATTAAAGGAACTACAGAAAATGTACCGAAGCAGCAAATTTCTGATTCCGTCCTCAAATGTAATCATCATCAAAAACTGATAAAGCTTACTTTATATGCAGAATCAGGATACCACACCTGTCCAGCTTGCTGGATACATTTCGCTTGAGAATCTGGAGCAGCCGGATCAGCCGGAATTTCAGCAAAAACACTTCTTGTTTCGACAGCAATAACACCAATACTGATACCACCCAGACGTGCTCGACCTGTGATTACCGTTTTTCCCCAACCTGATTTAATCTTAAAAAAAGAAGAGTAGATGGCGCAGTAAGCAGAGAAATTGGACAGAGATTAGCTGTTACAGCTGAAAAAACAAGTGCTAGGACCCTATAAGTGAGATAGCTTATTTTCTTATACTCTAAGACTATTGAGCTTTATAGCTTGATTTTCGCACTGAAATTTAAAAAGTGAGAAACGACCAGGACTGAGACAGAATCAGGCAAAGTAGAAGTTTCAGGTAAAATCAAACAAGAATAAAAAAAACTTACTTCAAAAGAATTCCGATCAAAGATCGTCATCATTAAACGCGGATCGCTTTCCTTATTCTGTGATGGCAAATGACTTAGAAACCGATCAACGGGGTCCTCAGCATACTCAAAACTTGGTTCCTTAAATGGCGCCTGCAAACGAATTGAAATAAGTAAAGGCAAATTTCAGCTGTACCGAAGTTATTTTTTGCTGAATAAAATTTCAATTGTGGAATGTGCTAATAAATAGCAAAAGGACTTGAAAATAATAGAGTATGCATACAAATAAACCTAAACCTTAATGAAATATATCAATCGCATTGTACAGAACATACTGATGAGTTTAAAATCAAACCTTCACATTTTTACGCGTGTACGATAGCCACCTTAGCAATTGGCGGACACCATCATAATCATTGCTAACAGTCGAGTGTGTAACACCATTACGAGTCATTATTTCAGTACCACCCAACTGCCCATTAGATGTATAAACTTCACGACCAAGTACAGAATTCAAGGCAGGCGCGCCAGTTAAAATAATATCTGCATTTTCAACTTGACAAATTCTTCTCGAAAGTCGGGCGACATAAGCGCCGATGCCAACAGTGCGACCAGTTACCAAACAATAGGTTATCACTTCATTGTACGCTCGTGATGTTTCACCCGCAATCATCCCGGAACCAACCAGATTCTCTACGCCAAGGTCACGCTAAAAACATAACACATAGAGCAGTTATCATATCTCACTAACTGCACATGAAATTGGAAGCAGTTAAACAAAACTTGTCAATTCAGAATATAAAACAAAAGGGATGAAAGATTCAAAAGACCGAATTATAGAAAACAAATCTTAAAGAGCTCCAAGAATGAACGGATACATGGCGCTACAAAAATTTTCCAAAACTGAATGAAGTAACACCATTACAACAAAACATGAAATGAATAAAATAAAACAAAATTAATGGATAACGCGGAAACAAAATGATATGAAAACACTGGTTACGAATATCTACCTACTCATAATGCGTACCTCTTTGCCAATAATCCCATCAATTTGATGAAAACCGTTTCTACGATGCGTAGCGACAATTTGCTGCAGTTCACGTACGTCCTCATTTGTAAGATAAAGTCCATCAAAACCTTCCACTGGATTATTTTCGTTCTTCCAAATAACTTTGAAAAGTTTTTTCAGCTGCAAAAATATTTTGTATCTGTGACAAAGAGCAACAGGGAATCAACACGCGATAAAATGCTTTACTGTTTCATTCCAGTTATGCTAAAGTAATAAGTGAAAACAACTAACATCAGCTGATAAGCCAATCCTTGCACCCGAATTAGCAGCAATGTATATTCGTGGAATTCCTTCTTTCCGACTTAAGCATGAAGCTTCATAGTACAGACGATGTTCACACATCGAAAATGAACCAATCTGATGGGAAATATCATTTGCAATGACAATCACTTCTCGTCCTTCTGGATATTCCGGAACAACTAGCCGTACACGCCATGCAACTATACCAATCTTACTCAGTGAACCACTTTCATTAAGTTCAACGAGTTGTTTTGAATCTTCATCATAAACCAGTTCGTGGAATTGGCACAAATTCTCGAGTACCAAGTCTGGTGATTCCTGCGACCTTAAGATGACAGAGATAATATGAGCTGTGACAAATAAGGAGTTTTTAAGAGAATTTAAAAATAAGAAAATTCAGAAAAAAGTTCCTTCACTAATTTTTTGAAGCAAAACAAACTCTCTGGGTGCAAGCCATGTGGCAATTACAGCGCGCTGGAAAAGCAGTGGATAGTCATAAACATAAGTAGTTTTTAGCACGCGAGCTCTCAGGCGTCGTTTGTCAATTTCAGATCTGCCAAGATATGGATCTGTAAATGGATTCCAATCTGGATTTCGTCGATTGTCGACCATTATTTCGAGGCCATGTTTAAAACCATCCATTCCGGCATCCACGTGAAGCCACTAGAATTACTTTCATAAACTAAACTGAAATTCATAATATATTCATCTAAAAAACCAATACCTTCTTTCCGGAGAAAACAAAAAAAGATATAACACCACTTTCAACTAAACGGGTAATCAAATCAAATCAAGGTCAAATTAAGTTTACTGCCAATGCACATATATAATTTCATGCATTCAAGTTTATTGTGTGCTAGGGAGAACAAGCTAGTAAATCTTCAGTCCTAAGTAAACAGAAACTAACTTTTTTGGTTCTTGAATTACCATTGCTTGCTTCTGCGCGTAACACTCTGATGAATGGCGTAAAACCAGTGTCATCAGTTATAATTACTTTCGTTGCCTGTTCCAAGCTTCGTCGTTCACCAAACAAAATGAAATCAAATTCAACTTGATTTACTAGTGATCTCCACAGAAAATCCTAAAAATAACTGACGTGATTGAATTCCACAAATGAAACGAACACGAATCTTTGAAAAGAGTAAACCAGTTTTAAATGCTATAGACATATTTTCCTGGTCATTAAATCGGAACTTCAGTATTACTTACATCTAAAAAACATATGAAACACTAATTTCACCAAAAAATTGTTTTAAAAACTTACTTTGCATTCTCGATAAGCTTTATAAATGACATTTATCCAATCAGCCGGACTCATCTGTATTTCCTTATTGGATGGTGTACGATGGATAAACAGTAAAACGTGATTTCGGTCAATTGTGTTTGAACGGTATAAAGCTACGACAATTTCACAACAAGCACGTTTTAGCGCTTTAGTAATACTGCATGTCACTTCCCTAAATAATATGAATAAGCAGAAAAATGAACCAATAAAGGAAATTAAAAGAAAAATGTTTTCCCTGCAACTTCAACATTTTTATAGCGGTACATCCATAGATGAAAAGTTGGATTTAGAGATCTTAACACCTTGTAATCTCAAGGTACACCACAACAAAGTGTTACGAATACAAGGTCTGTTATCTCTAAATCATTCCACAGAAAGTTATTCTCATTCAAAACACCTACTCAGCTGTATAACTGTCAACAACTCGAACCACAGCTCGATAAAAGAAGCGGTGTTCTGTTGGATCTGCTTTCCCTTCTGCTTTGTATAAATGACCCGAATTATGCGATGACTTCAATTTTTCAATCTAAAATACCAAGATGTCATGTAACTAGTTCAAGGAATAAAATTACGTAACTGCAAATTCGGTAAAATTAAAACTAACGGTGTAGTTTTCTTTTATACGATGTAAACCAAGTTTAGGAAGATGAGCCAAATCAATATTACGTTGAGAACGAATTTCGTCTTTATAAAACATATCATAGTAGAAAAACATTGGATAGGAATCTGATGATGCTATCAAAATTACGATTTGGCGAATGTTTTCATTCTGCACACGACTTATAGCTTCCTGAAGGGTAAACAAATATAAATAATTTTTGCAAAATTGTGGTAGTACTATTTGCTTGGATAGCCAGTAATATTTAAAATCTCGTCAACAAAAAAATCACTGTTGAAAAAATGTGCTATCCAGCACTGTGGGCGATACAACTAACCATTCTAAGTGAAAACATTCAAAAAGCATTACCTTTAAAGTCACTGAGAATTTTTCATCCAAATTAGCATCACACCGGACAGCTCCAGTTTGTGAAACGATGTAAAGGGTAGAATCTGGTTTCACTACCTTTGCAGCCACCTGCGGTAATCGTTCAACGATATCCGCTACATTGCCGACAACCCGCATCGTTACACTTATTTCAACTACTTCGTCATTTGGAAGACCCAATCCATGGCTATAATGAAAACTACCTGTATAGTCTGATATAACTTCTGTGCCATAATTCCATGGGATTGCTAATACTTTAGAAAAAAGTTAAAACGTACGCAATCTTCTGTATTGGGATGGAAAATTGTACGTCATGGGGGTGCGCATCTTCTAGTCGTCTGATAGAAGCTTCCGGGACACCGCAACACACGGTAACGTATTTCAGTACCGAATCGAAATTATTATCAAACATTTCAAACAGTATGTCGTATTTTTCCAGATTAGTTGGGCTCGGTGACGATCCCTACAATGTATTCTTAGCGCAACTCCAACATTCAAAATGAAAAAAACCAAATCCCACATCAGTAAAAAGATAAAAAGAAACATAATACTTACCCTAATCTTAATTTCAGTATATGTTGGTGTTTCTGCTTCAATCAGTAGCGTTCTTGCAGCATGCGCCAATTCCAAATTTTCACTTTTCACGAAACTAGCAATCTTTTCCAATACGGGTGATATTCGCAATATTAAGCGACGACTATTACTAATTTGCCGCAAAATTTTCATTGCCAACAAATTTTTCTCATTAACCTTTGTGTGTGAACAAATCAGCCTGACGCACCGTTCTGTATCACATACCTATAACAGTTTGATAAACAGTCCGAAATTGAACACATGATTATGAGAGAACATACGCTGACCTGAGATAAAAGCCTTGTAACAGATTTCGCGTACTGATCTTCCTGGAAGAATATTTCGCTTTTGTAATAATGTCCAAGGAGATCATCCAAAACCAGCGCTATATGACCTTCTGTCCCATTCTCAAACCTGGCCAAAACTCTTGTTATTGGCTCAAAGATCATCTTTTCCTCCTTCGTCTTTTGCGGATCCAAATCATTTAGATAATCCTGGAAGTCAATTCCAGTATTCTGGGCACACGTTCTACGAGAAATTGTTGAACACGACCCAACAATATATCTATATCTTCCCAATAAATATTGTGTCAATCTTGTCCAATAATGAGTGAAAAAAATGATAAAAGCATCAAAACAAATCCACTAACTTCGATAGCTTTGCGGATTTTCTTCACAGCGAAACCATCAACACGAACTTCAAGGAATTCATTAAGTTGCTTTAGTATTTTTGGCTTAATACGGCTTTTCATTACGGCAAGCTTCTGTTGCATTTGTTCATACGGTAGCGATTGGTCATTGAGCACAGCAAAAAGAGATTCTACTAAACTATCAGCATAGTTCGAGAACGTTGGCTCTGTTTTACAATAACCATCAAAGACATTGTGTACTTCCTAAAAACAAATTAACAAATCAGATAATCCGAAGAAGCCAACTCATGAATCCCAATTAACACAATCATTCAATAATCGCAAGGTTATTGTCCAATTCCTCCATATACGTCGGAAGAATAAACAAGAATAACAAGTCTGGAAATATTTAAATGAGGTGATATAAGTTTCCCTGGAGTTGTTTTAATTTGAATCACTGTTTCCGTCTGAATTCTAAATATTTCTCCCAGGCAAAAATTTGTAATTACCTGAACAACATTTGTAAAATACATATTAATTGGTGACTTTTTAGTGACACTTTGTGTCCATTCCGCGAATGAATCCTCAAAATCAATGGGTTTGGTAACTGTCAAACCATTTTGTGCTTCCAAACGAGCAACCAAGGTTCCTGGATGTAGCATTTGTCCGGGCTGAGCAACTTTTTCGAAACGGCCTCCAACCTGAATAACCAAAATATCTGTAGAAAATATCAGTGCTACTATATCAACTGGAGCAATCAATTTCGGATATGAGCATCATAACAGTTGAACAGTGTCAGAGAACAGAACGGATTTCTTAAGGATTCAAAGAAAGCAAGAAGGCACCGCTAAAAAGTAACTGGCTATTGCAATCATTATATTTACATTTATTTAGAAAATAACATATACATTCTAGTTCCAATCACCTTGGAGCCAGAACACTGGGATAAATGCTCCCAGTGTGAAGCAGCAGTTTGTCGAAAAGGAAACCAATTGCCAGAGAAACGATTTGCATTCAGTGATGCCCGACAAATGTTTTCGGATCGAAAAATTACGATAAATTTAAACTTAAATTTAAAATACGAAATATACTAAGAAACATTACTAATCTAAAAGTCGAAGATTTTCACGTATTACTAAAACCTTTTTCACGCGCATATCCAAAACAACTTTCATACTTTCCATACTGGCATATATTTGACCCGGCAAAAGCAGTTCTCCGTCTTCTGCTTCATAACTTAGCAATTTACCAGCACAAGATGATCGTAGCACTGTTGGATCATTTTCTTTTTCAAATATTATCTGAAAATTTAAATACATATTATCGGCAAAACTTCTTCCCTAAAAAAAGCATAAATCAATCTAAAACAACCAGTGAAAGGGCTGAAAAAGATTAAAACATGGACAGAAATTGAATAAACGAGTATCTTTCAACGTTTCGTTCTTAGACAACATCGATCTCACTTTGCTATGAAATAAAAGGATAGTATTAACCTGCATTCGTCCAATATGTACTTTGTAACGCTCAGATTCCTCTTCTATATAACACGGATGAGATCGGTCTTTATATTTCAACAAAAGAGTACCATTTCGCAATTCACGGTATTCGACGGGAACACAGCGGCCATTCATTTTAATTATATATTCAAAATTTGATGTGCGCGTAGCAGTAACACTAAAAGGCAAGAAAACTATACTGTTTGATCATTTGAAGTCATCTGTCACCAATCATTTGAAGCGCGATGCATTTGCATAATATCCATATGAAATCGTACTGGTGTCGAAAATAAACTAGACCTGTACTTAATGTTGTCAAAAATAAGCTCCACTTGATGTGTCTCAGTAAGATCAGATGGCTTTAAAATGCGTCCTCTGCTTATAGCATTACTAAAGGCACTGAATGCTTCCGTAATTTTTGAATGTGCTATCAACATTGAACCATAAGCTACAGCCATTGGCAATGGAGGAAGCTCTACCTGTAAAAAGCATAAAAATTTTTTCAAATTGATAACTTTTAAATAAATTCAGAGTTTCGGGGTGTTGGACATAAAACAATGCCTATAAGAGAAATTGAGTCTCTCGATATAAGTTCGGAAACCAATTTTTTTGATGAAATAAAATGCAATAAATATACAGCGCGAAAATTACTGTATGCTTCTTAGAAGCAATTCGGCGATCCAGCCAAGTAGTATCAATTTTATTTTGCTCAAATTCGCTATCTTTAAACAAAGAAATGAGATAGGGCAGCGTTACAGGAAATTTAGACTGAAGCTGAAGCTCCTGTAGCGCATTCAACATGTTGGAGATCGCTAAATGCCTGTAAATAAATTCACAGTCCCTGAATATGGGTAATATTATAAGTTACAAACAGTCACAAAAAATTAACTGCATCATTTAGTTTACTAGCTCGAAATAATTTTCTATAAACTTTAAAGACTTCAAAAATAAATGAAGCTAAAATCTGTGGTAGAGGCGTAGTTCAGTTATTTGGTGTGTAAACAACGAAAACAATGTGGAGAGCAAGAACCTTGTGGATCCAGTAGCAAACAGATGGCCAAACTGTGAATCTGCGAATTCGTGAAGAGACCCAGCGCCAACATGAGAAAAATATCCCCAAACAAACTGTGTAGAACGGAAATTCAAATTGGTGATTTCACCTGATGCCGGCCGGAAGTTCTCTTCCGGATCTTCGCTTGTTATCCGAACAGATACAACATGCTTATCGCAGTGTGGATATATCTGAAAAGTCATGGATTTGCATCTCGAGTATAAACATGAAAACAAAAACAGTGCTCAATCACAACAGCTATTACCACACATATACAATCGACTGAATTCACGCATCGTCGGGAGGCAACAGTCCTATCAGAGAATGTGAAAACGCTATTTCTAAAAGTCTTAATTTAAAGAAAACTTGATGAGGCTACTTACTAGATGGAATGGGATTTTATCAGTACCATATCGGCTTTTGCCATAATATAGACGCACTTCGCTGATGCACTGCAGTGGTACCCCCATCGCAATTTGTAGTTGTGCAGCTGGCAAATTGACGTTTGTTAACATCTCACTTAACGGATGCTCAACCTGAAATATGCTATCGTCCTTCAGTTTCCAAGATCATTAGTATTCAAGACAACACTATTAGCAATATCACGCAACAGCAAACTGAACATAAAGCGTCAATTTTGCGAAAGCGGATTTTAATGACAGATATCAAACTGTTTTGTCCACCCATCAACTGCGTACACTCTCGATGGTTGGAATTGCTTAATTTTCGCTCATGTTAAGCAGAATTTATTTTTGACACTGTTCATTATCTCAACACCAAGATGAAATAACTACTGGATTTTTATTAACCAACTTTGAGAGAAAGCAGCGGTTTTAAATAAGCACTGCTAAAAATTTACGAAAAGTAGTACAGCTTTTTCATTTCATTGGTTAGTATACTGCATCCGAAACTTACCTGTAATCTTGGATTAAGTTCCAAGAAGAAATATTCATTCGTGTGAGGAAGAAATAAATACTCCACAGTGCCTGCACTAACATATCCGACCATTTTCGCTAACCGTACTGCATCCTACAAAAAGCATCACGTTGTAACTTTACTATCAACCAAACTTAAAACTTATAAATAAAATAAAAGTCCAAAATCAACAAAAGAAAGCTGACTGCTTCCATATTCCTTTGAACAGATAAAGGTGCAGCGATGGCTGGTGCTTCTTCAATGATTTTCTGACATCTCCTCTGAACTGTACAATCACGGGTTCTCAGTGCAATAACTTCACCGTACATATCACCCAAAAGTTGGACTTCAATATGTCGAGCACCTTCCAAACAATACATCAAAAATATATGTCCGCCGGCTACCTCTGCCTGAACTAACGGTTTTTAAGTGAAATAATTTTTCCTTCAAAATAAATCTTTTGGGTCGCTGTCACAAATCAACACCTTTAACTTCTTTTAGTGTTCAAACAATACTTTTTCGAAATTCATCCAAACAAAGAACAAAACTCACTTGCACTCTTCTAAAATTTACTTCAAAATCTGATTCACTGCGCACTAAACGAATTCCTTTGCCACCACCACCCTCCGAAGCTTTGATCATAACAGGGTATGGAATTTTCTTCGCCTGAAATCTTACAATGTATAGGACGCGAATTATATTTCTGAAAATTAACTGAAACACCATTACTTATGCAATATCTCGTTTCAAAACCTGCCATGCAACTTTATGTAACAAAAAATCAAGGTAGGTAATATTTTTAGGGTGAAACTAAATAAACCTAGCTTTAAACCATACGAAAAATAGCACACCTTCATCACATGTATCGCCTCTTCATGATCATAAACACAGGCGGCAGCACGTAGTTCTGGTGATACTTCGATATCAATTTCCCCTCGTTCGCAGATTTCTTTAGACAAATATATATTACTGCCTGACCAAGGCACTACTGGCACACCAGCTGACTGAAGAAATTTTGAAATCTCGCAAAAGCTAGTTCAATGAAACCTAACAGAACAAGCCAGTCTAAGAAACAAAAGCATAATAAAAAAAATTCTATAATTATTCATAATTAACATTTTACCTGAGCAAGTATTGTTGAAGCAATTTTGTCACCCAATGTAAACATTGCCGGTCCGGGTGGACCCATAAAAATGATGTTATGTTTTTTCAGACCATTTGGTAGATCAGGGTTTTCAGATGCATGTCCCCAACCTGCCCATACCGCATCCACATTGTTACTCACAGCATGTTTCAGTATGTCGTCCACATTTGCATAATTATTTTCATTTGCACCAGATTCCGAGAACACAAAATTGTCAATCATTTTCAAATATTCTGTAAAAATAAACTTAAGACTGTTGGTAAGATCGAAATTAGAAAAGGAGATCAAGCATCACACAGATATTATATCTCCACATTATTTAATCCGCCGTACTCTGTTGCATCTATCCATTTAAGACATTATAGTTTCCATTGAAGTAGAAAAGTAGTTTACCTGGATTTGAAGAAATTTCCTGCTCGGTAGTTAAATTAATAAATTTGAAGAGACGGTCATCCTTGAATGTCTCTTGGGCCCAACGTCTGATGGACATCACACATTTGAATGCTGCCATTCCATTATTTGCAATTAGTAACTGTGATGTATAAACAATTAAAATTGATATTCTTTAAGATATGAAGTGAAACCCATTTCTGGTTGATTAAAGAAAATTTGCGTATTCAAATATTTCCATATCCAGATATTTGACATTTCAATGCTTTTAAAGAGATTAGGACCAACGAATACAAAAATGTCAGGTAGCTTATTTGTATTTTCAAACCTGAGACTTTTCAATACGTGTTTTATTCAATGGTAGGCGTACCGTTTTAATGGGTGCTGCTAATTTTGGATCCGCGTATTTATTGAGAAAAGCCTCAACCGTCCCAAACGTTTCCGCTCTTTGATCCACTTCATTCGACTTTTCAAAGTCTACGAACTCACGGTTATTATGTGTGAGCAAAGGAGGCGTCGGCATCCTAAAAAAACAAATGATGACTTTAAATTGAAAGAAAAAAATTACCATTTGCTAGCATTCTCGAATAATTTTATCTTTCCAGCAAATGACTGCCAAGAAACAATATTCCGGAAAGGAGTAGAACATAAGGGAGAGGAAAAAAAGGTACAGTAAAAAAAATTGGGATAAAGGTGGGCAGAGTGTAAAACAAAACATATTATTAAAACAGGATGACAGCATTCCACAGCATGTTGCATGGCCATTGAAGACCGACGGCATTGCAACACACAATAACCCCTCCCTCTTTCATTACCTCCCTCCCAGAAATGTGATAACCGGGTATGTTAGAGGAGACCAAGGATACGATATATGTGGAAGGAAACTGGTCATCACAGTAGGTGTTCCACCATGACAAATTTGCTGTAGGCACTGAATGAATTTTGTGTGTGTATTTCTGTATACATAAATACATCTTATGGAATATTGCGAATAATCTTAGCACATTATTTCTTGAGATTATAAATCGTCTGATCGCAAATAAAGTGGAACAAAAAACTTTTTCCCGGATTTTAGAAAAAGATCGTTATTGATTTGATAAACTTTCAAGATTGAAGAAATTTCTCTTCCACAGGCTGACTGGACCCATTTTCGATAACGATGTTGTTCTCATTTTTAAAAACTTATTTTAAAAGGTAAACTATAAATATTCGGAGGACCACCATAATCTACCGGAAGAATTACCTTAGCTGCTCAACTACATTTACTCCCACCTCCTTTAAAATGAGTATATTTGATTATCTATAATTTCATCGGTACTATCTCCAAAAACGCCTCTAACCTGGCTGAACTTCGAAAAATTTTTCTTGAAATTTTCGTGCCCAGTCAAATTCTGATGGATTCCGATGCACACCCTGATTTGGCTCCAAATCCAAAACTAATTTTGTCACGAAACTTACTTCAGTAAACGGACTACTGTTACAGAAAAAGTTCTTAAAGTCGAAGCTTAAACTATTTGGAAAGGAGATGGATGCAGTGTATTCAGCAATGCTCGTCTCACAGACAGGTATTATCAAGCTAAAAGATCCTGGGCAAAAATAATCTGAAGTATATCCCGAACCAACAAGGAAAAAATGAGTCTCAGAATATGAATAAGTAAACTAATTATGTTTTGCTCACTACGAAAAAATCACAGTTCACTTTGAAAATCAATCGATAAGAACTCAAGTCAATAACGTCCAGAAAGGTGAAATATTTTTGCAAAAATACCAACTTATTGAGGAAGGTTTCTACGAAAAAGACAACCCTAAATTGAAATGGATTTCTAAAAATCTGTAATTCAGAAATATGCACATTAATTCCTAGTGCAAAAAGCCAAAAAACGACCCGAAACATCTCGAAGGTCAGCAAAGAAGTATGAGGTTAATTATATCTACATCTCTATTTTCTCATCATGTGATGCATACTCTTCTACTCAAATACGAAAATTGATAATTAGACATTAGAGATGAAGATGAAAAAATTGAAAGAAAAAAGAAAATATGGAAGCAAATCCTCAGTTTAAGAGTAAGGTGAGAAAGAAGAATGGAAGGAAACTTCCCTTTCTATTCCCTCCCTCCGCTCCAAACAGGTTTTGTACAAATATGATAGAAATTCATGCCTTACAATGCTGAAACCGCAGAACTAGTGAAGAGAGCACTTTTTATTTATATGCCGTTTCAAAGTATGTCACAATTTTATCTTGTCGAAAATTTGATAAAATTTCCTTATTTTCTGCAAACGATAACAGAAACCAAAGGTCAACATTAGTTTTCGCATTCCCCAGTTATCAATTATAACTACACTCCTCTACCTTATCATTCACTATTATTGACCGTGAAACACTGACAATTTCAGAAACATGATCAATTCTTACAAAATTTACCAATTTTGGGGGATGAACAACTCCTCTGCAATTCCGCACACAGAATTTCATCCAAAATTAAGATATAGAAATTACGAACTACATAATGTTTAAGCGACCTAGGAGCATGTACCAATGCAAGTCTAATCAGTGGTAGTTATCATGAACTTTTATCAAAGAACCGATGCACGAAATGTAACAATGCTATTGACGCAGTACTCTGTTGAAGGTTTGGACACTATCCGTAATATGGTTTGAAAACAAGGTTACTTTTTACGCACATTTTGCAACAAAAATAATTACTAGTAAAATATTCCTCTTCAGTTTAGAATTAGCTGAGCTTCTGTAGTAAAATGAGCACTATTTGGGTATCTTTCATCGATAAAACAAACACTGCAGCCACAACTCACTAAAACCAATTGACTAACCAATTTGATTAAAAATATGATCATATTTAATGAGATTGGTTTTTCAGTTGCATTTATGGACAGTGTACATCGACTCGGCAAATGAACCGATGACCTTCTACACGCAAGTACCATAGATCACTCCAATTTCTGCATATTTCACCGTTACAAGCTATTTCTTCATCCACTGAATTTTTATTTTAATTCACAAAAAATTTTAATTTTTCAAAAGTTGCGTTATTAAAAATGTATAACTTTCATATGATATTTTTTTTCTTTTTTATATACAATCTACTCAAACCATTTGTTTCCACAAGAATGAGCAAAATCAAAATCCGGAAAGCACGAAAAGAACCAATTTGACAAACAAAAAGTGCCCCTGTTTATATTAAACCTTTTCCCACATTTTCACCTCTTACTTGACAATTTCTTTAAAATATTCATCAAAAAATTTGTAGAGTTCTTCAGTCACTCCCACCTTGCATATAACTAGAGTTGAAATAGTTTAATTTTCCTTGGTGATTTTAAAGACCTAAAAATACGCAGTTTATGTTAAATCGAACCTTTTTTTTCAATTGAATGAGAAATAAGGGGGATTAAAAGTGCGTTTCAGAGAAATCAAAGTAAAGGTATAAAAGTATAAGGTCGTGTGTGGGAATAGTTAAATATACATATATATATATATATATATATATATATGAATCAGAAGTGGTTCGTTACAAAA
>NW_018108290.1:96616-101994 GCF_000183805.2 Loa loa | reverse complement strand
ATATATATATATATATATATATATATATATATATGAATCCAGAAAAAAGTGACAAACTCAGCCTTCAGACTTTTTCTTCCAACAATTTTTAAGATTCAGCAGATCTTCCTTTTTATTTTATAACTGCTTTGCAAAATGAAGAACACAATTCCACATAAGTCATTCAGTGGTGTCTACCAGGAAATGATTTGGTAGTATTTCTTCGCATACATTAAGCCCAAAGCCGATGAAAAACACTTTCGTAGCACAGGATATCATAAAACTTGCTATTCGAAAAATGCTTTCATCGCAAAACATAAAACAGCGAAAATATTCTAAAGCAAAGACTAAACTCAGAAAGGTTTCTAACATGAAGCTACGTTTATCGAAATGACTAAATCCAATACATTTTTTGAAGGAAATTGGCAAAATATGATAGAGAATTTGCAGACTGATACGAACCATAATAAACATGAAGAGATGAATATAAAAATACGTTTAAAAACTATTCTGTTTGATCATTTTTAACTGTTGCTTGTGAGATTATAAACTTCATGTTGCAAGTTTAACAATGGGAATGAATGCATCTGAACAAAATTTGAATTGTCTCAGTAATGTGACAAAAAGAAATGAAAATTAGTTTCGATTATTAGTTTCGATTAATCGTAAATATTGCAGACTACCATTTTACCTCCAAATGTAAATCCTTAAATCTCTGGAGGGAGAGGGACTCGCTCTATCGTTTAATGAATACTGAGATAAGCCTCAAATGCAAGTGCTTCTGAGGGAGGAAAGCATTCCGTATTGGAAAAAAAAAGAAACCTGTAGTTGTAGTTGGAAAAATGAAAGACTGGAAAATTCGATAATGAATAAAGATGAGCATAACAGCTTCAATAGAAAAAAAAACAACAGTAGAGTAGAGGTACTTTTAATTATACACATAAGGTGTTCTTAGTAGTCACTAACTTCTGATGATAAAACTGATATCTTCAAAACACGGAGGAAAGAGCAAACAATATGGCGATCAGATCCCACTCGGTTATTCCACCAACTAGCCTTATCTTTTTGCAATTCACATTTTTTCATTTTTTTAATATTTTTTCGCAATTCAAAGCCATGCGAAATATATGTAATGATCATAGAAATGAATCGCTTTCAGAAGACATAGAAATACAGCGACAGTCAACGGTTTTAAACAAGGCACTACAGCAACGAAGTGTCAGTGAATGGGACAAAATAATGACAAGCAGCACTGCCTTAAATACTAAAAAAAAAATCTATTTCACATCCTATGCAATGTGTCCTTTGCTAAGTATAAGAAATCCAGTGCTTTGACAATCCGATAAGGGAATGTCGTGAGAACAGGCAAATGCTGGTAATATTTCGGTCAGAAAATAGCACATAACAGCCGGCTTCAGTTGATGTATAAACTTTGACGGAAACTTACCCTTGAAAACACCCCGCTACTCGAAACTCCACATATACATTTCATCAAAAAACGATCGTTTCTAAAAGGTACTAAACTACCGGTACTATTACTTTCTTCTATGCTCTAAATCTAGCTGATTTAAAATTATTTTCTTCGATTCGAGAACTTATCGAGGTATCATGATGAAGAAGTAAATAGTAACCTTGTTTTTACCTCTTTTTTTAGGTTCTTTCTTTTCGAAAATCCGAAAAACTTATAGTGCCCATATAAAAAAATTCGAAAATTCCATGGAAATTTTACATTAATCACAATCACCAACATTACAGAGAAAGTTCAAACAGTTTTAACCAACCCAACCATCTCAGTCCATTTTTATTTGAAGAGAAAAATTTGGTTCATTTCACAGTCTGCAGTATGCATCTTTTTTCCATCGCACGAAGGTTGAGCACAAGAATTTTTCTGGTTGCACATTTTTTAACCAACAGAATGCTTCCGAAAATTTTTAAAATCGTTTTATAGATGGAAAAAAAAATAATAATAAAAAGACAACCATGAGAGTCAGGATACCATTAACATAAGCGAAATACATCTAGTAAAGACAACTTCAGCAAAAAACCAAGTTAAAAGATGTTATTAAGACAAAAAAGGATATATATAAAGACACCAAACCATTAGCTTTATGGAGATCTCGTCTGATTCATGTGAGATGAAATTGCAAGCAAAATATGTATAAATGTTGCGAACGGTAAAAGGAAATGCAGAAATGATGGATTTAAGAATGCACAAGCTTCATAAATATATCAGAAATCTGCTTTTGTTACGGGGTCACCGCATTATTCCTGGAAGCTTCAAAATCTGATGAGAAAAACGAAAATTTATTTCCACAAAAATTCGCGAAATAAATTTTCTGAATAAGCCGCACATTCGGATCTAACAAATTTCATCCCTCTGTTCTTCTTTTGCAATGCATAAAGTTGCAGAGGACGTTAAGGATGCACTTTGATCTAATAAGTCAAAACATGAATGTAAGTATGCATAGGTGTATATGCTATAACACCATGATAATTTTGTAGGAGCGAAATTGGATAACATTGGTTGTCTGCTAGCATAACTTTTGGAAATTATAATTCACATTACAATCGTCTATTTTTTCGTCTTGCGTTTGCTGAGTGAACGAATTAGGCGTTGTTCATCTATGCTGGGATTTTGCAATCCAAGTACAAATACGTATACAGATTCCAATGTAATTTTTGAATAGAACAAATACCTTATGTACTATCTAGATTCACTCTACTCAGGAAAATATAACTGCTCCCACTTTAACCAAATATTGAAATAATAAAAATCAGTGAATCAATATGAAAATGTCATGACACTCAGCTCAGCTGATTATCTAACGGTAATGCGATTGCACGTAAGACTAATAATGCTTAGGCTCCGGGAAGAAAACTCAAAGTGTCACTCGTCAAAAGTTCCGCTTAATTATAGGTTCGGAATATCCACGTGTACTCTTACCAGCTTAAAATCATTTGAAATCAGATATTCTAGCTAAGTTATTGAGAAAAAGAGGAAGGGAAAAAAATCGAAGATCAACATCATATAGTTTCCAAATCTTGCCATCCAGAGATATTACCTGTCTAGAAGAGTGGGCGGCATTGGTAGTGCAGTTCAGTTATTACTGCTCGAAATCCAGTATGGAATGCAGCTTCGATGAGCGGTATTCCTGAAAAAATTTTGTCCATTATATCTCTTTTCCCAAAAAGTTGTGGAAAGCCGGACGATGAGACAAGATACAAAAGCTTGGGTGCAAAACAGAACATAAATATTCAAACGGGAATCCCGATCAAAGTTTACGAGCAATGTTTCACAAACCAAAAGTATTCTATTTACTGGAAAAGTAACCAGCTAAATTTCACATAAATCTCTAAAAATGATAGAGAAGAGAGAAATAAATTTCCTATACGCTACCATTTATTAGATTAAAATAACAAAAGGATGAACTCAAATATACAGAATGGGAAGTACTAAAAAGCAGGCTGAACTTCGAAAATGCAAAATTTAATCATATATGCAAGCAACTAGTTCAAGAACTATAGCTCAAGTATTCTAGCTACTATGCTGATATCCTCAGGAAATTTACGTATCATAGAAATCACGGAAGCAGTCAAACCTAACACAAATTTGTTGATTGGTAACTTAACAAATATCTACTAAAAAATGATAAATTGGATTTGTAGGAGATATAAATTCGATGCTAGCTGACAATAAACAGAATTGAAGCATACGTATACAAATAACATTTACCAATATTTGACCAGAACAATATGATATATAACAACAATGATTGTTTCGAATTGGTGATGCTACAGCATGCACACTTCAAAAACGGGAGCAGATGGCAGGTCAAAGGGTGAAAGTGAAGAAGGTGCAGAAAACTGATGACATGTGCCTTATCAGAGCCATCATATATCTTGTGACACATAAATACACTCACCCCATACAGACACGCACAAAAGTATTCATCTCCGGTATTGGGTACATTCAATACGGTACCAGTTCTTTTATTTATGCATAAAATGATGTGATAGACCCTAAAATTTGTCAAAACTGCGAACAATTTACAAAGAATGGATCATAGACCCTTTCGACCATTGATCATGAGACAAATTCTGTAACGATTTCCAAGTGCATTTAAACATTCCAAACAACAGGAAATCACCATTACCATACTGCCATTCATTCCATATTTTAAACTACAACACACATTTGACGGAAATAAGTAGGCTATGGCTGCAAAGACGAACTGTACAAAATTCATGCAAATTTGCAATTTTGCCCATTCAAAAGTTAATTTCCAAATCTTAGGTTATCAAAAAATCAGTGAGAGTTCTTCTATTTCACATATGCACTGCTTCAAGAGTATTTAAAAACTGGATTCTAGCCCGCGTCATTTCTTCCTTCATTTTTTTTCATTATCGTACCACTCAAGACCTACCATTTGCACAAAGGTTCTAAGTAAAAAAAAACCCAATTCCATGAAAATATTCTGCTTTCGTGTTCCCTACATTGCAATACCTACCATCCCTTTTCAAATTCTTGTTAATAAGCAGTTTTTGAAATGTTCAAACTGAGCACGTCTATATTACTTGTCAGAAGATCTGAATGAAAACGCTGATAAAATTAATGAAGTAATTAGTATATATTATACAATCAAGATGCACGAAATACATCTGGTGTTAACTCTACACATGAACAAATATATCAGCTACACGTGAAAAAATGCATCAATTTCTTATCTAGATTCTTGTCCTCGTTATCACTTTCTCATATCTTTGCAATTTAAAGTTGAACAGTGAAGTACACCAATTAATTTGTGAAATTTGATCAATTAAAAATGCCATCATTCAAAAAAATCGGACCAGACACAGAACATATAAAGAGCGAAAAAAAGGCAAGAAACATCTGTTCTCTCAGCCGATAAATTAAAGCTGACTGTTTGAAACTACAAGTTGAAGAGCATGTTCAAATGATGGCAAAAAACACACGAGAAACATATCTGGCAAATGGAATGTAAAACGCGTAAAAAGTTCGTGTCTGCAACTACCCTTGCTGTAATAGTGTTAATTAGGTGAACTGCATCGCATGCGAACAAATAATGAAAGGTAATAAAAAAACTTGTTTGTCAACATTTTTTCTTTGAATTCATGCAGGAAGAAACCAAAAACCAAATTTCAATGGAAACACACATAACCTCGATAAACTGCAACAAAAATTGAGGATGAAGGCTTTATACATTATTACATTTATACATTATATATATATATATATATATATATATATATATATATATATATATATATATATATATATATATATATATATATATATATATATATATATATATATATATATATATATATATATATATATATATATATATATATATATATATATATATATTATATATATA
>NW_018108290.1:93129-96596 GCF_000183805.2 Loa loa | reverse complement strand
TTATACATATATATATATATATATATATAACCATTTATACCCCATCAAATTCCTACGGACGACAACAAAGAACCTAGTGATCGGCTCTACTGTTGATATTCTCTGATAATTGCCTTATATCGTATATGAATAATAAATTCCCCGTCAATCAATAAAACCTTTACCACAACCACAACTAGTTGTCTGCACCAATCATCAAAAAAATATATATATATATATATATACCCAGCTTCTATTCCAAGTGAAAGTACGTGGGAACTAAGAAAGCAATTGATATGCAAAATGTCGCAAACCATTAAGTTTTCAACAGCCTATGCCTAAGCCTGCGGAAGAATTCTATAAACATTAAATAATATCAAGCTATACAAGAACTTGAAGACTTCAACAAACATGGTGCAGTTCACTTAAAGTCACGAGAACGTAATCCGAATATCTCATTGTGATGCAGAGTTGGAAACCATTAAGCAAATTCAACGATGTATGTCCCAAACGTTAAGTAGTGAAGCAAACAACCCCAGCAATCTTAACAGTTATTGTAGCCGATAAAGTGCAAATTATACAGGTGTAGACAATTTGAAATCAATTATATGTCTCAGCGTATAGCGTAGTAGGTGGCTGCTTCAAGTCAGCAGTACGTCCTATGTAATGAAAATTTGGTTCTGCTAAATATTTTGCCTTCCCAGCAGTGTCATACCTAAACTTCCATATTTCCAAATGAATAAAAGATGTCCGTACAAGAAGTGACGGTTCTTAAGGTTCGTAATGAGCAACAACATCCTTCATGTCAAGGAATTCCACGGAATATGTTAACATCAAATAGTGACTATGGACAGGGTCAAAAGAGAATTCTTTGAACTGTCTTTGACATATAGTCGGCAACGTGAAATCCCACAACACTGGAAACTCCCAAACCAAATCACCAGCGGAAATTTAACTTATTCCGCACACGACCGTGTAGTATTTCACGGGCAGGCAATATTGCTTGGCGACCTACTCTATCGGACTAGCATATCTCTCTGAATTTGTTATTCACAAATACTTGCTTTTCGACGTAAACTGTTCCAGTAAATGGTAGGACATTTCATAGTGGTGAACAATCTCGAAGTGGGAAGGCCAAAGTCTGACAGACTTCGTCGTAATCTAATAGTAATATAAATGAACTATGACAAGTTAAAATAACAGTGCTACTTAATTCTCGGCAAGGAAGAAATTGAACTAATCTCACTACTCTAATTTGGACGACATATAGACTGCAAAACTCCCCTCAAAAGCACTCGGCAATAAACCCTGAAGAAGCCTCACCTTGGCGGCTGCTGCCTTTCCATTCATACAACCATTTTTGGAAAATTGGAAATATTCCACAATAACAGAGTGCTAAAAACAGTTTGTATAGTTGCTGACTTTATATCATCAGTCAACTCTCTTACAGATGGAAAGATGTCAGAATAGTTTAGAACAATGCGACGGATATTTCTGATGTAAACATATGATCAAGTGGAGATAACTCGATGAAGCAGAGCAAATAAAATGTAAATTAAAAGATTCTTGTTAAAAAGAAAAGTTTGGACAAATAATACAAAGGACTAGGTCAAATGTAGTCTGCTCCAGAAGTTCGAGAAAGTCTTTTTTTTCCTTTTTTTTGTATATAAACATATGATTAAATGGAGATAACCCCATCATGTAGAAACTATTCCCCAAAAATAGTTGTGTACCAGTTCGAGACGTATGCACTGAATTTCTAAAAAAGGAAAATTTTCCCGCAATATCTTGACTTTAAAAAGGTGTCTTTGAAAAAAAAAGCAGCATTTAGGTAGGCAATATATGTAATAAAACTTATTGTTTCCATTACAGTAGTGACACATATATCATGGATGAAAAACAGTAATGTGAAATTACAATAAAACTAAGTTCAATAAAAGCAGCCACCCAGAAGCTACTCTCATGACGAGCAAATGAAGTAACACACTAATTTTCAAACCAAGCGAAAGACAACAAAACCGAAAGGCACTAATTTTGAGAAAGAAACTTGTTTAAAGTGCTGCAATAAAACAAGCTATGTTGCTCATTATTTTATCCGGGCCCCTATCGACCTTCTAAACAACGCAAAAAGAAATAATAATAAAGAAAAGAAAAAAAACTGTACTTATACAAGACTCATGAATCACTGGTTATTTCCAAATATAGTAAACAAGTTTGTCGAGTGCACTCACTCCGTTCTGAATAAAAATTGAATTTGCAATAGCTTCCATCGGACGAAACCACTGAAACTGCTAAAACTTTGTGCGAATCGACTGTTTAAAAGAGTTTAAATCAAAAAAATCTAAATCAGATGTTTAAAATTGATGACCTCAAATGACCAAAAATGTCTGAAAGCAGTTACTAAACTAAAACTTAAAAAAAAAAAACTAGGAAAGCTGCAAATTATGTAGGGGTGTTTTGAGTTCGACGGAATTCAATCGTCTTCAACATTTAAGCTGGTAGTTTAACAGTGCCTTACGAAAGACTCAATTAATGAAAAAACTTTAACCAATAACAGAGTCGGGCTGTGGCCCAAAAGCGCATATACAGGAATCCTTGTCTTTAAATGGAAAAGGTAATCGGAAACGAGAGACGCTGACTTCACCAGAAAAACTCAACTTTCCCAGCGGCCTGAAGAAACTTGTGAAGACAGAGACAGAAAAGGACAAAAATAAATGTGAAAGAAAGTCACTTCCTAGGAATTACAAGAAACATACACTTTTTTCTTCTTCATAGCCAAAGAAAACAAATGAACAGTATGATGATTGCTAGATACGCACAACATTGTTGAGTCCGTTGAGAAACTGATGCTGGAAGCAAAAATACGTTCATTGTCTTGCCAGATTTTATCTTCCAAATAAAAACTTGAACATAAGGACACTGAGCATCGAAACAAATAATACCAATATATAGAAGCAGGATTCGTCCCACGCCGCAATTCTTTCAACAAAAGACAAGTTTTGGTGTCAAAAATTCTTATTATAGTGCCTTTTTCAGAAGATGTCGCTAACTGTTCTCCTATAAAGGAGAACGTATTACAGTGTCGCTGAAACTGGCATTTTTTGGTCACTCTGCACTAATACATTTGTCCAACAAGACGCATATTCTAATTGCCAGTCTTTCATTTGTTAGGTCCAAGTTTCCCAAATGAATTCGTTTTTTGAAATAGTATATTACCGGTAAGATTAAGTGCAATAGCGGATAGTGGTCTTTGATGAGCATTGATTACTTTGGGTAGAGCATCTGGTTCGGTCAGTGTTACACAGCAAACTGCCGACGACGAAGAGGGTGCAGGAAAAGCAAGAAGAGAATTCTCTGATGCTGGACATAAACAACATATCCCACGTGGATTTCTGCTTGAATCATACACTTGCAATTTTCAGGTTGATCTGTGAAACTGCAAAGAAGAAATGAATAATTCATGTTACCATAATTCCACATATACATAT
>NW_018108290.1:84866-93109 GCF_000183805.2 Loa loa | reverse complement strand
TTTGATGAGCATTGATTACTTGGTAGAGCATCTGGTTCGGTCAGTGTTACACAGCAAACTGCCGACGACGAAGAGGGTAGCAGGAAAAAGCAAGAAGAGAATTTCTCTGATGCTGGACATAAACAACATATCCCACGTGGATTTCTGCTTGAATCATACACTTGCAATTTTTCAGGTTGATCTGTGAAACTGCAAAGAAAGAAATGAATAATTCATGTTACCATAATTCCACATATACTATATGTATACACATATACTTCCACATATACTATATGTTCCAACTATAAATAATCTGCTAAAAATACTTGAGAAATAAAAATGGCATATAGTTTATCTCCAAAAAAAATTAAAGATAATTTCAGAGGAAAAAAATATAATTCCGTGGAATTTCTTTTCAGTATATTAATCAAATAACTTAAATGCCTTACACAATATTTCTGGCTTCCTCACGAATCTTCTCACTCACTTTTTTTCTTTTTTTTAGTGAATCAAACGATGCTTCCAACTGCTAAATGCAAATGACTGCTAGTTGAAATGAACAAAAAGAAAAAAAAAAGAAAAAAAAATGAATCAAAGTAAGCCTGAACAAAAAGCAGTCAAAAATATTGCTTGCTCTTTACTTCCAATACCATAAACCACAAACGTTGAGAGAAGGATCATAGAGTTAACCTAAAAATGTGAACGGATGTGTCGAGGACCACTACAATACGATCGCGACGTAAACGTACTGCTCGTACATCACTATTCATCTCTAAGTGAACCACTTCTCTATGATTGATAATATCCCAAATTACCACTGCAAATAAATAACAGTATTTCAGGATTGTTTATCGAGAGGTTCAGAATGTACTCTTCACTGTCTCTTCGACGAAAAACACAGTACTTCCCTCGAAAGATTTGAAAAAACGCATAGTACAGACCTTTATTTGTTGAAAAAGCAGGTGTTACACCTCCGCCAACAAGTGCTACGTAATTGCAGCGAAATAACATCTCCACTGCTCCAATACCACCATTCAGTTTTTCATTAAAATTTTGCTTCAACGGATCGGTGTTATAAATCCGAAAACCATCATCCAATCCACATACAAAGCAGCCAAAATCCTGCAAGCACTGCCAAAACGTAAACCAACAAAACTTGAGCATAGCACATTTTTAGGGGAGAATTTAGAAATGATTCCAACTCGACCGACTTGAATTTGAAGAAAAATAAACAGCAAGTCGACTGCAAACAATTGATAGTTTTCTTTTCTCACAGAACACTTATTAACCATTTTTAAGCAAGAGAAAAAAATGATAACAGTTCATACCTGGTTGAAAGTATTGAATAACACGTGAGATGCCCTTCTCATTAAGATCAAGCGATGTCTACAAGTCGGGGCTTTTCAATGACTGAAAAACACAAGACAGATCTGGTTCTGATGATACTTTCGTGTTCTTATGCTCTACCAAATAAAATGTCTATATCTCTATATATAAACAGACATGTTACTAAAAAAGATTTGAGATTAACAGAAATATTCATTTGGAATTTTTGAAAGCATACAGGAAGCCGAGAGTAGAATAGAGGAAAACCTTATGGAATTCATGGAAGTGGTCCTTTTCAGACTAATTGCAATCACAGAAAACTAAGATTTTCAAATTTTCTCTATGGTACTGTCAGTGTTGCAGAAATATGGTTAAATATAGGAAAGAGACATTCTAGTATCTTAACGAGAAGTCAAGCATCAGCCAGCTGAAACCGTGGAACCAGAAATCCTTACATTCCCACACCAACATTGGACCTCCAGCATAGTCAACAGTAGATCTATTCACATAAGCCGGTCTCTTTGTGGTCCGAGTCGCAATTTATTTTTTGCAGCTGATGAACTCTGCTTCACGTTGTCGCAAGTGTCACGCCTCCTGAAAGTGCATTAGTTGCAAGCCGGATTATAGGTAAAAATATAAACGGATTCTGAACCCAATGGTAGACTTTTCAATAACAACCTCAACAGGCTTTTTCAGCTTAAATGGACGTATGACACATTTTCCATCCTATCTTTCCACTTCACATGAAAGACGAGTTGCTTACAGAAGTAACACTCGTGTTTGTCACTTTCTCCCTCAGCTTTACTTATCTGTTAGTAGCAGACGGATGATCTTTCTTCCTTATATATAGTTTTATTACTACATGCCTTAGTGATGATACAACTATGTAGTGTCATTTGCTGGAGGATGACATAGTTTCATATGTCACATTCGAAAACGCTTTAGTATATGCACCACGGCATCAGAAAGGTTTTTTATACCAGCTAAGGTTAAGGCGAAATAATTATCAAAACCCAGAATTATTAGATATCTGTCATATAACACGTCCAATAATGATAACTTTCCTTACACTACACTATGACCTCTTTCTTAGCACCAAAAAGCCGGATGGGATCAAGTTTTTCATCATGGTCCTATCAGGGTAACTCTGGCGTTGAAAGTTTAACTAATGGCACCACTTTTGATTTTACACCGATCAGTTTGTTGTAGTCTTGGTTGTATTCTTACTTGTTTTTTTTTGGTCATTTCATTTTAAATCTAAAATTAGACGGAATACTGATTAGGAGCAACTATACCTTTTCCAATTCTCTTGATTAAATGCCGGTATCTCGGTATTCATTTCTGTAATTAGTCGAATTCACTATATTTATTGTTACTCGGTTGTTTGCGCAACTACAAGGTAATTTCGTCTTGGCTTTTCTAATGGAATTACACTGACTTATTTATGGCTGCACTACACATGCTCTTTTTTTAAATGAGGTTCAGTTGTTGAAACAAGAAATGAAAGAGTAAGAAGAGAAGCTCGTTTTTTCCTTTTTATTTACATTTAGGATAGAAGAATTCTTCACAGCCTCATTTCGGAAGGAGCAAAGAGCTTTATCCCCTTACAGATAAAAGATACTGTTAACACCTGTTGGGAAAGTTATGTATAATGACTTATGTAGGGACAAAGTTAACTTTTAGAAGAGTCTTTTTGAAATTGGCGGAAGGTGAGCTGATAGAATTTAAAATTTTCGAAGAATTCGAATTCTAATTGACGTAATGTGCATAATGTGTTTGGTAACAAAAATATTTGAATGGATGTGTTCAGGGTGTGTTTAACGTTGCAAGTGGGAGATGCTACTTTCATTCCATATCTTCATGAGGAGAGAATTATTTTCAGTTTCAAAATACATTCATTTTCCACCCAAATATTGAATAGGTTCAAAAACACTTTACAGTTTTCTCTTTTTTTTCCCATTTTCTAATTTCCAATAACTCCTATTTTAGAATGGCCAAAAGTTTGCATATTTGAATCTGCTGCATACTCCTCTTGTCCTGTATTTTAGGTGAGTTTTTTTAAATGACGAGATCATTTGCTTTTTCTGTATTGTGATTCGGTTGGAATCACTTTCATCTCTTTTTTTTTGGAGTGCAGTGAACATTTAACCAAATTGGTTACTATCTTTTCTTGTTCACTTTTTGTTGGGTCTGTAAGGTGCTATGAGTTTTCCTCATGTTTGCAGCTTCCTTCGTCACTTTAGCATGTTCTTATAGACTTACTCAAACCTTTTTGGATTGACCCAAACAGTAAAGAAATCTGCTAATTTACCCTAAAATTCCCTTTCCGTGATGCTTACAAAAGCACCGAGTCTTATTTGTTTTTGTCATTTTAATGAGTTACTTAACAAATATAGCGGCCATTTCTCACTTATTGGAACCGTGCATCTTTTATGTGTCGGGAACGTAAATTATTGAATTCATTGTCACTTTTACATATTTTGTGACATATTTTGAATGCTCTTTAAAACAAATTCCAGAGCCACTTAGGTAATCAAATTTCAAAAGTGAGGAAAAAATTAGCACATTGTAGCTGACTTCAGTCAGTGATAGGCGGAGGAAAGTAGGGAGTCCTTATAGAGTGTAAAATACGGGCATAGCTTCGTTTTTTCCTTACAAGCGAACAAATGGAGTTTAAGGTTGTTTTTTGAAATAGCTTTGGCACATCGGTGCTCCATTCAAGAGAAAAAAAAATTCGTCCGTATCCCTTACCATAGTACTGTTTCTTCGTTTCGGGTCTTTCCCTGCCCTCTTTCACTTCATTATGATTGTTTTTATGAAATTTTTCCTACCCATCTCTTTTGTTAAGGTGTATCCTCTGCCATCTGCTGAGGAGACGCCGTGTTGTACCGTGTATGGTAGATTAATAAGCCATTATTGATGGAACATAAGGTTTTAAATGAATGCGAATGTATAATAACTTGTGTGACTAAATTCATTCGTCTCGCTTTATTTGAACCAGATTGCACAATGATATATTAATGAAAATTTACATTTGCCTTTTCGAATTTAAAGCTATTAACATATCAAAGTAAAAACAGCAAGATGAAGTCACCAGCCAAGATTAAGCTGAAAGCTCAATTTATTTCGATGGTTAATTTATCAGACCGAAGTTTCACTAACTACATCAACTGAAACGAAGCAACAGAAAGTCTGACAGTTGAAACTCTTGTTTTATAATAAATTAGCTAACCGAATTTATGTTCATTTTTTTGTATTGTTTGATGTGGATCATCATTAGCGACTCGAATACAGTATTCCTCGTGAGCGTCCGTTGTCATGTGGCATTGTAGGGCGGAGGTGGCACAACGTTCATTACGTAAAAAAACGAGTACTTTATGAATTCCATTTTACTCGTACAAAAAGAAGCAATTAGAATATTGTCATGCAGAGACATGATTGCGTTCTGATTTTTAATGATTAAATTAGCATAAGCAATTTCGTTAGTTTATGCAGACACGGAACTGACACAAGAAGACAGACACACACATACACAAACAATTTGCACAGAAATATGTTTCAGCAAATTCCTTATAAATATTACGTTGGTTTTTGTCTATTTATGTCAGTAAACATGCTGATGTGCTGTTAATCTATGTGAAAATTATTTCGTCGTATGGATAGATTTCTCTCAAGAAAGTTGTATGGTTAGATCTTATATTTTTCTAATTTACTTCGTTAAACTTTCGCATAAATCCTTTAACGAATTCTGGTCTGTACTAATTCCCACAGTTTAACATATGTTACAATAGCATCACTGCATTATCTATATAAAATTGATAAATAAAAAGCACGTTCAGTATGTAACTGGAACAAAATCAACGTAGGATCATTTTCAGGTAATAAACAATGGTACAAACTTATCAGAGTCCGGTTCGTGTATACAAATATCCATTCGAAATTGTGATGGCAGTTAGCTTTTGTTATGGGATCATTTTTTTTTTTTTTTTTTTGAGCACTGCACAACTGTCTTGTTCCTTGTGTTATTTCATTTGCTGCTAAGCACAAAATACTGTGAGAGTTTTTCGAATTGTTTATAAAAAGTTCTATGGCATAAACATAGCTTTCTTCGAACACAGCTTGGTGTGCTGAAATATATTTATTCAGGCATATGAAAAACGTTTTCCAACTTGCCCCCAAATTCCGATCTTTGTTGGCTCTGAAGTCACATATGAATATCATTCGGAAGATGGTGCAGAAGAAGTAATTGAGCGCAAATGTCAGCTGAATATCGATGCACCATATCTTGTCAAAAAAGTAATTCTATCTTGGAATTATTCAATAAAATTAGATCCTTACTTACTTTTGGGGTAGTTATATTCACAACTTCCAAAACTTCATGATTAATTTTTTCCAGATAGCTGGTGTTGATTATGTTTATTTCACACAGAAAAATTCGCTTAATCGCAGAGAGCGTACTCTTATCATTGAAGCAAAGAATATTTCTTTTGCGACCAGAATCGATGTCAAAGAAACTTGTTTTTACTACGTACGTGTTTCGCTTCTGTTTATCACAACGTTCCTGTTATGTTGCACATCTGAAGTATTTTTCAGTTACTAGATATTTTCATTAAGTTCTAACTACTGAATTATTACTGGATCATGCCCTAAATTTTCATGTTCAGTTTACTTTTTAAAAATGGCTACGTAAAGCTTTTATTTTGGCTGTAGTATAGTCGAATTATGAAAATGTGTACAGTGTAGTGAGTCGTTTCAAGGTTCATCCTGAAAACAATGAATGGACTTGTTTTGAACAAAGTGGCTCGTTGGATGTTAAATCATTCTTTGGTTTTGAATCTACGGTTGAGAAATTGGCAGTGAAGCAGTATGCAGCTAATCTTGCGAAGGTATCACTTCTGAAATTTAAGTGAAATATTTTAGAAAAGCTTGAGATTTCTATTTCACTCCCAGCTCAGATGAACGCCGTCTACGGAAAATCGTTTTGCAGGGAAAAGAGGTGCTGGAATATTTCATTAATGAACTGGTCAAAAGTGGTGTAACGTTTATTCCACCCTACAGTGATGCAACGGAATCAGCGGCTGATTCTGCGATTGATGTTTCGCGACCTATTGATGAGGAAAAAGAGAAGGATAAAGTTGACTCGAAAATAGAAGAACAACGTAGATCATCTTCTCATAGCCGAAGGTTTTCTCTTCCCAGGAAATCATCCATTGGTTTACTACCTCGAAAGTCAATTGCACCTCGAAATTCCACTGATGATTGTAAGTTTTTCTGAATTCATTGTGTTCTTGAAATTTCATTTTCTGCTAGATGAAGATTCAACAATTTCTTCAATGTCAAGTTCCGGTTTTTTTTCACTTCCTTGAAAGAATATATCGGACTTCGACTTCAGCTAATGGGTGATAATAGAAGAAATTGTTAGCAAAATTTGCCAAACCAAGTCTTCAGTATATTTTTTACTTTATGTTACTATTTTGTGTATAAATGAGCAGAAGTAGAGGGGCGCACAAAGAGAACGAAGGGAGTTCTCAGTTTCATTTCTGTTTCTTTGACTAATATGTCTAGTTCTATTGTATAAAATGATACAAAATTAGATTAGCTTTCTCCTATAACTTCTAAATCACTGGAATTTTGATCAGAGCGAAGCTTACCAAGAGTTGGATTTGAATAGTTTTTGTTTGTTTTTTTTGTTTTTTTTTTTAACAGCATAGCTTTTCATCTAATCTTTTCTCTTTTTTTCAACAATCATTTTTGTTTGCTTTTTGTCGGTCTTTGCCTTTTTCTGTATTGCAGTTTTAAATAAAATAAAGAAGGAATGAAGCAGGATGAGAGGCACATAGGCTGAATTGGACAGATTCTTTTATTCTTTCATCTTGTGCTACTTGAAAAGTAAAAAAGCTTATGTGTATTATATGTATTTTAATTATATTTGTCAATACATCATCATCAAAAGGACGGTGGTATCTATTCAAGTGCTGAGGTGCACATTTCATCCTATTATATAGTGAAGTACTGGTTGTCCCATGTACGAGTTGTTACCTTCACCATCAGGTTCAGAATTCAAAACATCAGTTGTGTCTTTGTCTTTTTAAGTCCATCTTGTGCTGAAACTTAAACCCTGTTGATGTCTTTTTCAGTTTCTGTATTCACCAATGATCCAAGAAAAATATTTCATCTAGACATTTTGTTTTCAAGTACCAATCTCTTCAATCTGTGTTAACATGGCGCTAAGTCGTGCTAAAATCTGGTTTGTTCTTCCGCTGTAGTTGGGGCTTCAAGCAAAATTTTTTGAACTTCCAAGACTGATTTTGTTTTGGAATTGCGTTATATTTTGATTTGTTCACAAAAAATCACAATATACCTTGACATAGCATTTGATGTTTTTCTATTTGACTTTAGTATTGTCTTAGTTATGACTTTAGTATTGTCTTAATTACCACTTCGACCGCTTCCTACCATTAGCACTTATTTGCGTTGTTGTGAGGCCCGTGAAGTGGTTGACAACTGAGATAGTTCATTTCTGATACAAGTTTGTGATCATGTACATTTTACTGTAGCGGAAGCAAGACTGGAAGCGGAGTATATTCGTCGTTTTTTGGGGCAGCTCAATACTCTTGAAGAAAGTCGTCTTTGCGAACTGAAATATGGATTGCAAGATACTCTTAAGGTTTGCTTTCATTTAAAATTTATAGGTATGCATTTTCCTCGTGAAGAATTAAGCTTTCGGCAGTTTTATATCCTAAGTTAAGGAAATCACGTAGGATTCTGCTTCCGACAGGGTAACTAGAATTAAAAAATCTTGTGTACTGGAAATAGACTTCGGAGTTTAATAAAGAGATAGCAGTACATATCTATCTACCTTCTATATATGTATATGTGTATATATATATATATATATATATATATATATATATATATATATATATATATATATATAT
>NW_018108290.1:68211-84771 GCF_000183805.2 Loa loa | reverse complement strand
CATATATACATGCACATTTTCCATCCATATAAATAATTTTTTTGTTGTAAACTATCGTGGCATTCGAGAGAAGTGAAGATGTGCCGAAATTTTATGCTGGTTTGAAATTGGAACTTTTGACATAAACAGATTAAAAATTCGTTTATTGTAATTTTTTGCAGGGAAAACTCCCGAATGACGCCCATTTGCTACGTTTTTTACGTGCTCGCGATTTTGATGTAGCTCGTGCGAGTGATATGGTGCAGAAGAGTGTTAAATGGCGAAAACAACATAATGTGGATAAAATATTGCAGGAATTCGAAACACCTTCTATTTTAAAACAATTTTTCCCTGGTTGTTGGCACTATAACGATAAAGAGGGCAGGTAAAGCGTTTTTCCTAGCTTTACATATCTAGTAAGATTTGTTTCCAACAATTCATTGAGAATCTAAAGCAAGACTAACCATTTATCACGATAATAAAATGAATCGGCAGGTTTTCTTATTGCATGTACATTATTTAAATTATTTTAACTCAAGAAGGATTCATCTGACGAATCTTATATAGCTTTTAGACCGGTATTCGTTCTGCGTCTAGGCAAGCTCGATATGAAAGGTTTATTGCGCACATGTGGTATGGAAACGATTATGAAATTCACATTATCAGTAGTCGAGCAAGGGCTTATTAAAACGGCTAAAGCTACAAAAATGCTTGGTACTCCCATAAGGTTACCTTCTCCTGTTTCTTAGTTGTTTTCTATGATTTCATCCAATTTTGCTTGTTTTTGACATTATATAGATTTTTAGTGTGCCTCTTGACTTTCTTTCAGAGGAAAATCTTTGTTTCTG
Organism: Loa loa; assembly: GCF_000183805.2. Lineage (NCBI taxonomy): Eukaryota > Metazoa > Nematoda > Chromadorea > Rhabditida > Onchocercidae > Loa > Loa loa. The sequence continues at coordinate 83,944 of NW_018108290.1, read as the reverse complement.
ATTCAGCTTCAGGAAGTTTAGGGGAAATCAGCCTTCCATTTGTTCTGGAAAGGCGATATATTCAAATCGTTTTTCATTTTTAACAAGTCGACCAAAGCTAAATTTGAAAAATCCAGTGAAATGAAATAATTTCAGTACATGGACATTACTGGTTGATTTGGAAGGTCTAAGCATGAGACATCTTTGGCGTCCAGGAATTCAAGCCTTATTACGAATAATTGAAGTTGCGGAAGCACATTATCCGGAAACAATGGGACTGGTTTTGATAGCTCGAGCACCACGTGTTTTTCCAGTCCTGTGGACATTGATCTCACCATTTATTGATGAAAATACAAGAAAAAAATTTATGATAAATGCGGGTGAACCGGTTATTTCTGAGCTTAGAAAATATATCGAGGAGCAATACATTCCAGAATTTTTGGGTGGAACATGCTTGTGTATGGCGCCGGAAGGTGGTCATATTCCCAAGAGCTTATATAAACCGGTGGAAGAAGTGAGGGTTTTAAACTTGAATTTTTGTTGCAGAAGTTTAATTTGGCAAGTTATAAAGCGATTTCAATTTCTGGGAACTAGTTTCATCTGTGTTAAAAAACAAACCATTTATATGATTATAGACCGTAATAGAAGACGATGTATTGAAATCAACCTACCAATCAGCGAACATCTATAAAGGAACACCGCATGAAGTGGTCGTCAGAGTGACTGCTGAGGGATGCGTCCTCACATGGGACTTCGATATTTTAAAAGTTTCTTTAATAATTATTTCGTTACTGCTAATTCTGTGTTGATAAATCAATGTAATCAGTACGAGAAAATCGTTAAGTGATTTTTGGAGTTAATGAGATCGAGCACTACCGAAAGAGAAGCTAATCAAAAGCTCTTAGATCTCGTTATACGTTTCGGTTTAGTATGCAGTTGTAATTTAACATTTTCAGGGTGAATGTGAATTCTTGATTTACTATACGGAAAAGCAAGTAAAGGCGGTCACTACGCCGAATTCACCTTCCGTTCTTACTTCTGTTGAAAGAGTAACGGCAGCTATCGGAAGTGCTGTTACGAATCCTGCCTTGCTTTGCGATCCGAAATTAACTATTGGAGTTAATTTGAAGTGAGTTTTCGATTGGTTTTTCTTATTTGACCAGCAGTTATCTTGAAAAAACAAATTAGAAAAGATTTTTGCTTCTGTTTTGCTCAGTAGAAGAGATTTACTTTTACCGCTGTTTTCGATGACGTAAGTTTGCAGATTAGAAGAAAAGCCTGTACAATTCACAGAGGGCGATTCAATGCAAGGGTCGCATTATTGTCCCCAGGCGGGTTATTATATCCTGCAGTGGCGCCATCTCGAAGCAGTACAAAATCAGTCCTTCGATTTTTCCTTATCTGGTCATAAGTGCAAAATTATGTATTATCACGAATTATTGGATTCCTTGGATTTTAGGCAAGTTAATGATTATATAAAATTTAGTTTAATGTAATCCTTAGATTAATTTTGTGGCACTGATTGCCGGCTAGAGCGCAATTACTGGAACTGAGAGACTTATCTCCACTTGTATAATTAAAATCGCTAGAACTGTGCGGTAATATATAGTTGGAATATGGTGGCACGTGTATCATTTCCATAGTTTTCTTAAGCAGGAAGTCACCTTCATCAGTCAGTACGGAATCAGTTTTTTGTCAGGTCACAAGTGCAAAATCATGTATTATTTTATTTTTAGAACACTCTCAGTTCTAACACTTTTCCGAGATAGTGTTAAATATTTTTTAAGTCTTCTATCTTTTATCCTCAAATAAAACTAAATAAACGGTTGAGCTTAACTCATTTTCAAGGATTTATTTGACAGATTAGACGAGAAAGATCGTAAGTTGCTGATATTCGTATTTTTCCTTGTGATTGGAGAAGAGGGAGGAGAAAAGTGAAAGGAAAGCTGAAAGATGCTGGCGGTGTTTATATTTTTACTGAATGCTTTAATGCTTTAACCAATTTGGTAATTTCAAAATAGTTCATTTTAGGGGTTCAGTGGCTTCATTAGAATCATGCAGATCATCATTCTCATCACTTGCTGCTGCTGCATCATCTATTACTACTCCGATATCACCTCGAAAGAATTAGCTACAAGCAGTTCAAACAAAACTAGCTAACATTTTTCGAACGCAATGGTTCTCTTGTTTCGAAGAAATCTACTTAGTAATTTTTTGGCGATGATAGTTTTCTTAATATTGTATTGATTTTGTCTTATCAAAACATCGTGGTGCTTTGCATTGTTGAAATCATCGATCCGTTGGCCGATCTGATGATAATAAATTATTACCAGTGGCCGTTTTCGTTCTGGTAGGACAGCAGCGTCAATAAACTTTGGGAAAAGTGTTCCAAGTGAGTTGAATTAGTGAAGAGAACCCCTTAGACATACTACTTTGATCGGACTATTCTGGACTGCTTAATATTTCGACGGAATTCTAGTTGTGCAATTATTTACCCGAAAAATGTAGCAGTGAGGTGTTTCATCGTTGTTTTATTTTTTCTGGACTAATGTTCGTTTTTAATACCTCTTGAATACTAGTATGCTTGTTGTGATAGGATATTGGCACAAGAGTTTAGAAAGAGGTGTTTATGGAAGTTTGAGGAAATATGTACTGTTTCATTTTAAGGTAATGGACTGTCTAACCAAATCAAGTATTAATGTTGCTACTTTCCCGTTCAGCGTCATAGGTTATATTGTATTTAGGATTATTTGTTTCTGTAAAATCAGAATGAATAATGAAATATTCATGTCGTAGTTTTATTTCGTTTTTCTTACTTTCACTTAATGTAACTTCTCTAATTATCCATAACACATGTGATTGCATCGCTTGCTCAAAAATGACCTGCTAGGACTTATCAGGAAATAAGTATGTTATTATTATGATTAGCATGGTATATGTCGATGATAATTTTATGAATGCTATTCTTTTTTCTGTGATTTATGTCCTTGTCCATTTCCGGCCATGCTATTAATGTGAATATTTTTCTATGGAGTTGAAGTATTTGTTGAATCAGGCACACTTTGAGTGAAATTTTTAGTAGTGTTCGAAATTCAAATACCGATGTAGAGCATCGATGAAATCAGCAGCCATATTTACATAATTTTCAAAAAAAGAACCGATGTTTTGGGACGTCTGAATGAATGCCGAACTTTTTTTCTGGTGTATTTCATGTAATTTACTGATTGCGAAGCTGCTTGTGACCTACAGAGTCCCCTCCTTTGCGAGTCATTCTCCTTGTTGACTTCAGTGTGGGTATCCCTCTTCTTTTGATTGATTCGCCATTTGTTATGTGATTTGTTTAGCTTACTAAATCTTCTATTTTTTGCGTTGTCGTTTGATTACACTAAAAGCAAATTAGCATTTCACGCTAATTAGATTTTCGAATCCTGGCTGGTCTTGACCTAGGGTGAGTTCAACCACGGGTTCGATTTATTTTTTAACTCGGATTTCTTAGTTGAGAATTTCACTATTAACATCTTATGTATCTTATGTGGGGAAGAGATTGCTTTGGCTGGTTCAGCACATGCTAAATTATATTAGTATGGACTGGCATATGAGGACCAAAATATGTGTTATTTGTGGGTTTTTGCCCGTGTGATTTGATCGGCATTGTCGTTAAAGTTTTCCTAAATTTCATTTGAAAAAAGTCAGTAACATGCTTTTTGCAATTCTAAAGCAGAATTTTTCTGTTACGGAAGAATCTATCTGCTTCATTTTCGAGCTGTTCAATTTTTCAGTATGTAACGATATTTCGTTGTGGTGCCAACTAAAGACTACTAGTTATTTTAATAAAATATTGTGGTGTAGATGTATAACTTAATGTGTTAACGGAATCTATTTTTTATGAGCCGAGTTTTAGCCAGTTGAATGATGGCTTCGACTTGGAAAAGTAACTCAAAATATTTGGTGGTAGCGTTGCTACAAGCTTGTATTCGCGTTCAAAACTTGATATTGTTTTTTATTTAGAACCTCTCGTATAACTCGCCGTAAAGGCATACCACTACCATTATTATAATGTGCGAAGTGCTGACGTAAAGTCAATGAACTCTGCTTTGATAGTATGGAAAATGTCGCAGTGGTATATCAGTGACGGAGGATTTCACTCCTCAGACTGGAAGGATATCTGGGATGTTGAAATTCCCAGTTTCGATAAGAATATTGAGTAGAAATGATTGACGAAGAAGCGGGTGTATTATGTTGAGGATATTTATATATATTGTAAGAGTTTCTGGCGATGTCAAGAGACGGGAGAATGAAATACTAAACAGTCTATTTTAAGCCTTCCTACTACATTGAATTCACACAACGCTCTGCAATGCATTTCGAAGAACAAACTGAACAACTGGAGGTCATCCGACAGGTTCTCTCCGCCTGCCATAAGCCAAACAGACGGGTTTTTCCCACATTTTAATGCAAAAGAAGAAATGGGTATCGCAGCATTTCTACTGTTGTGTAAGAGTAGCTGATGGCTAGTTGGCTTGTTTTTCTTCAAGTGCTTTTTGTGGATTGCCTCTGTCACTTCATTTCAGGTATGTTTTTTAAACATGTGTGTACATTTTTTAGGTTAGTAAAAAAATTAGCTTCTGCAAATTTCACAATTAGGACAATGAAAGTCAGAGGTTTGTTTGGCGATCACGTAAAAATCCATTGCAAAACTGCAATCGAAATCGGAAATTAAAGTTGTTGGTCAAAGAAAAACAAATTTATAAACCAAGTCAGTTTCTAGATGACCATCCTGTAATTGAATTCATGTAGCGGTAGCTACGGTTTTCGCAGCAGGTGCGTGAAGGTGAAAAATGGTTATAGTTATTTAACGCCGATTCATGATACAGCTAGAACTGCAGGAGGTTGATTTCTGCTTCTGTGTTAATCAAATGGAGGAAAAATATCGGATTGTATGTAAATGACAACAAAAGGAGACAAAAAATTGACAAAAAGTCTTCCTGTTTTTCCAAGAAGAATGTGAAAACATTTACGTAATTTTTGCAAGCAACCGAGAGAGGGATGAAGGGCTAGGCGGTCCAACGAACCTTAATTATATATCTTTGGCTTCTTGGATGGGGATTCCATATTACTAGAGATTCCATAATTCCATAATATCCGATTATACTTATTTCATTGAACAATTTAATTCTTCATAAAAGATAACTAACTACCCACGTCTTCAATGTCGACGGGACGAGCAGCAAGGATTCTTAGCAATCGAGGACTCTCGCTGTTTATCACTTTATTGTCTCGGATGGTTTGATTTTAGTTCATTACATTAATTTATTATTAGCCATTAGTATTTCATTTACCAGAGACAATAACTTTGAACCACTAGTATTTTCTCTACTTACTGGTTTTGCACACATGATAAATTATGCAAAGATGAAATCGAAAATGCCAATTCTTTCTCCGTATTTAATTATTACTCTCTTCTAGTGTTGAATCCAGTTCAATTTCCTATTATAGTAATTAATAACACCCGTGGCCCTATTATAGTAATTAATAACACCCGTGGCTGTGACACTTCATGCAATGATAATCAATCATTCTTTCGACTGATACCTTAACACGATAATACGATTCTCATGTTCATATATAAGATTGTATGTACAAAGAGCACAAGAAATAGTAGTTGGTGTTAGAACAGATGCAACTGAAACCAGATAGAAATTTTCGAACTCATTTTTCTCATGAACTAAATTTAAACAATAATTTAGGTTGTGTAGCAGCATGCCAGTATCAACAAGGACAGTATCAATTACAATTCGCAAAAGATCAACAATACGTCCATCTTCAACTTACATATCTTCGTTATCCAGCAGGAACTAACACTTGGACTGGCGTTGCTTTTGGACAGTCTATGGTTAATATATGTTTAAATAAATTATGCAGATTTAAAACTTAAGATTCTGATCTCAAACTTAATGCACAAGATATTGGATTTATACGCATTACTAAATTTAACCGTTTTTGTATTCTTTCAGAATGATGGTCTTGATTTCATTGGCGTACGTGTACTGGACAACAAGGTATTAGTAAGTGACGAATTTGTCCGAGGCTTTAGATCACCAAAGTTGGATGCTAGGCAAAATGTCATTGTCCAGTACGCTTCACTGCATAATGGCGATTTGCGGGTACGACTTGCTAGACCAATACTTTCAAATGATACTGCTGATTTCTCGCTGGCTAGTTGTTTGCCTTGGCAGGTTTGTTCCGTCATTTGATTAATTGGGGAAAAACTGGCATAATTTTCAAATTAATTTTAAGACCGAACTACAATTATGCTGATTTGGCTGCTTGTTTTGACAAAACGTTTTAACTAAATGGACTAGATATACACAGTGTTTGATCTATGCTGCTTATGCCTGGCTATTGATAACGGTGAATGTATTTGTGAAATTCCGTGGTTAAAATACTCCGTAGAAGTAATTAAACTAAATTTTCCTTCAGTTTCCAATTGCGTTATCGCCACTCGATCCTACTGGACAAATTCGTAAACACCAAATCACTCCTCGGAGAATGATTGTATGCATGGATCGATGTCCATGCGAACCTAGTTCTACCCCGAACCAATGCCGGTTATGATTACCTGTGAATCTCGTGATATCCTGAAGTTGATTCATTTTCGTACAGTAGGTTTTATTTTATCAGGACGGTTTGTTTAATAAAATTATTCGCTCAATATATTTTAACGAGGGTTAATGTTTATCTATGTTCATCTTATTTAAATAGTGAGATAATTGAAAAATCTTCCACCTTTTTACAGAATGCTAAGGTGATATTACATCGTAAATAAGTCTCACACCATTAGGATATTATGTATCGCCATGTTTTTTTACGGCAGTCTTACGCTCTGTGTTGTTTATACATTACATTTATTCTTTTCATAGACAGACGAATATCACAGCACGAGGGTGGCATATGGCCAGTCTGGATATAAAAATACCTTTCAAAAGTTCTCGTTCTCGTCCTGTTCAATCTATTCTTGATGAGACAGAAATAAAGCCTTCCAATTATTAGCTCATGAAACAACATACAAAATAGTAAGCTATACTAAAGTAGTAAAGTAGTAAAATAAAATAGTAAGCTACTAAAGTACTATACTAGAGTAAGCTATAATAGTAAGATCCACTTATTTCAACGGTCATATGAAAGGAAAAGGTATTGGTTTCCGAAAAAGATTCAGTTATGCAGTTATTCTGATTCAAAACGACAGATCAGAGAAGTAAGGACAGCTTTTTGCTTGCAAAGAAAATAGTCATCCTTTCTTTATTTTCTTTTTCTTTCTTTATAAGTGCCTCAATACAGGAATGAGTGAATAATTGAACAGGTTAAAAGAACAGTTACTGTACTGAGAACTTTATTATAATAGTACGAAAATTCTAACTACAACAATTGATTTATCGGTTGAATTATGTAATATTTCCTTATTTGAGATACAATTATCTGTAATACTGATGTTACTTGAAAGGTTCTTGGTTGATCCTGGTAGCAACCAACTAAGAGCAATCAACATAGCTTATTGTTCATTCAATAGAACTATAAATCCCAGCTAAAGAGATGATGCTTAATCAGCATATCTCGCACACCTTCTTTTAATGGCTGATCAAACGAACTTCGAATCGTTGTTGGTAATATGTTCAAAGAGGCCTGAAACTAATATGGTTTGTAGGAAAACACATTTTTGTTTTATTTAATCATTCAAGTAAGATTGTTTTCTAGTTAGCATCATTTGAAATCGGAGCTGTGAAGTCCAGGTTTTTTATATTAGATTGAATTATATTAGACTAGCACAATCTGATTCGCATAATAGCTATAGTATTTAGGAGAATGAGATTGTAGAGCATAAAATGAGTATGCATGAAAACTGCTTAAACAGTTATGCAGTTTCGTTATATTTCAAGATTAGAATCAAAAGAACAGATAACTTAGTGCAGCATAACGAGAACTAGTCCAATTATTTTAGTTTTTCCCTTGCAACAGTGGATCGCTTCTGACTCACCTTTTAGAAAAATATGATGGGAGAAAGAATAGTCTAATTTTCATGATCTTTGAGATACTTCTAGATAGTAATTTACTAAGATGTTTCTTTGCAGCAATACCTTTTTTTTCAGTGTCTCATTTAAATTCAAATTCTTTCTCCTTCTGACGATTTCCGCGATTTCATAATCAACACTTAGATTAAAGGAGAATTGTGCCAGAAGTCGTAGTTCACATTTTATCTGTAAAAAAAATATCTTTACATTCTGGCAAATGTAAATAACCGCACTTTTGTTAAATGCGCAGCTCAAAACATTCAATATTTCGTCTGATTCCTGAAGATGTAATCTCTTGACCTAATTGATTTTCGAAGTTATTTGCCTTAATGAAGCATCTAAGATAAATTCAACGAATAGTAGAACTAGGGCAATTCCGAAATTCAAAACATAAATTCCAAAAATGCTAACCTGCTTCCATATGGGTGATCGTATGAATGACCACGAATGGTAAAATTTAATTCTGATCTGCTCTTGTTCCGGACAGCTGCACAACAAATCAAACCACAAATGAAGACACTGTTCGCAAACTGCTCGAGCAATTAGAGAGCGAAATTTTACATCCATTTGGGCACCAACTGCATTATGCGATTCGTTGATCAACTTAACGGCCCGGAATAACAGCTCTTCTGGCGTTAATACCTAATAAGTGTAAGTTGATATCACGCATCATGTGTTTTTGAAATAATTGATTTGAAGCTCTAATTAAATTTATTTTCACCATATTTTTTTTATTTTCAACTCGTAGCAGATTTTTTATTTATTTTTTCTTTTATTTATCCTTTATTTATTTTCTATTTATTTATTTATTTATTTATTTTGTTTACTTTCACCAAATTTATTTTCTAAAATCTGCTACGAGTGTCAGTTTCTTTGCATTCGAACGGTACTGTTTTTGACATCGAGTATTATGATATCTAGATTCCGTACCAACTTGGAAATACCATTAAGTTGATATCGATACCAGATACTGGATCGGTGAGTAAACATCAATTTCCCAATAGAAACTCACAATATCAGTTATCCATCTGTTTATTCACTCAATAATTAAGTTTCCGGTGAAATGATAAAGGTTATCAAGTACTGCATGATAAACACTTTGTAAAAGTTAAATATAACTTCTGCTTTTGCGCTACTCAGGAAAACGGGCAAATTTACGATCAAGTTAAAAAACCAGATCAATGTTCAAAATCTTTCTTAATGATACAGCCAGAAATCAAATAAATTTATTAAAATAAATTTTATATCAAAATGATGTCAAATAAATTTTTATGGTGATCTTCGTTAGATGGAATGACTGATTCTTGGTGCTTACTATTACAGTTAACGCGATCACATGGACTTAATGAAAGAATGCTCATGAAAATAAATACTCTCGTTTGTACACTTGCCTTTCTTTAACCAGCAAACGTCAAGTTCGATTTCAGTAAGAGCCTTAATGCAACCTCCAAGCATATATCTTCGATATGATTTTTACTGTTTCTAAGATTAGCTTTAAATTATAAAATTCGCAAGAATTGGTTTTTTTGAACAATGTAAATAAATAAATGTACAATTCTCTATGGAAGTATTTGTCAAAAAAAATCACCAAGATTTGAGTAAAGACGCAAAATTACCTCTCCATCTTGGTCCAAACTGAATGTTGAACAAAGTGTTAGACGAGAATATACGGCATTATAATGTTTTTTGCACAAAACTTCGTGAAATCTCTTCTAAAAAGAATAAAAAACGATTCGTTTCAAATACTCGAGAAGAGAGAATATTACTTTTCCTTCACATAACGAAAAAATACCGATGAAAAGCCATGGATGTGAAGCGAAATTAAGTACACCCAATGTTCGCAGTCCATGCTCTAAAATCAGCTTCAACGCTGAAGCCAGACGTCTGCGGATTTTGTCCGTTATCTCTGGAAAAACCGCTTCATCACCGTATATCGTGTAGTTACGCCCACGATCATCAACTATCTGAAAAAGTACGGCATAAAGTCCAACAAATTTCGAGATGGAGAAACAGAATATTGTTGCATTTATGAGTTACGAAATAAATTTCAATCGAATTGAAAAGAAGAACCTCAACAAATTTTGCAGGAAACCATCCCCTTAGTCCATTTACTTCACCGATCCAGCAATGTTCATCTTTTTCACAAATAACTGTTATTATGTCATTCTTCCTGCAAGCAACAATATTCGTTACGAATAGATTCACTCATATGAAAGATTTTTTTAATGAAATTAAAAACTGGAATCGAATAAAAAAAACTGAAAACTTAAACCTGAATCCTAATTCATCCTCATCTTGCCGCCTAAAATCTAATAATGCTCTCGCACGACGATATTCGTTATGCCGCTTTTTTAAGAATTCCTCCTTTTCATTTCGCTGATCCTCTGCTGAATAGTCCGCCTCAAATAAAATTATGCATAATACTTTGGTGTTCGTCTGAGCAAATTTATGAACTGACAAAGAAAAATTGTCAAGCGATAAGTTGAAATGTATAAACCTGTAAATTAACTACTCTTTTAAACGACTCATCGCATTCAATGAAATATCGACAAATATGCAAAACGGCATCTCGTAAATCGACGATAAGTTCAGTAAGCCGAACATTTTTTGTCTTCGGGTCACTTTCCATATCCTAAAAATAATTCATAAATAGATGTTGATTTTGGAAAGCAATAACTTCATCACTGAAATGCAAAATGAATTAGAGCGTTTTAAACATTCAAACGAACGCCTTAGGTACTTTCTATTGCTGAAATACCAGGCAGGTCGTGAGGTGCAAAAAAGTTTTTTTTCCAGCTCTTTTTCACTTTCTTTATTCAGAGTTTTCTTCTGAGTTTCTCCCAACTTTTTTAATCCTATTTCCTTTGACAAATAGGATTTCAAAAGAAAGTAGCTTCACTTTTGAGCTTAAAATATAAAATTAGTTTGAATATTTGGAATTCGAATCAATTTAATATTTCTTGCTCGCTTCGACATAATTACTGACTTCACCATTTCAAAAGTGTTTTTTATATCAACTGTTTATCAAAAAACTTTTACAAAAAAGTTCTAAAGTAGAAGATATGAACCATATTATAAATGAAAATTTTCGACTTCAATTCCACGGTGAAGATTAAACGTGAAAATTAACACTTGATAAAATTTTCTGATATAAATTTTTGAAACCATGCATCATTTACCATTAAATAAGGTTTAGAACAAAATAAACTACACCTGTTCCTTGGATGAAGCAAATATTTGTTGCACAAAATTTTTTGATCCCGCTAGCTTACGCTTTCGAACATGCTGTTTAGGTAAATTTGTGACATTATTTGTGTTTATGATAAGTCCTTGGCTAGCTAATAGGATTGCTTGCTGATGTTTTCGAGTTCTTTCGATAAATTCCGTAGTTATGGAAAATTCAAAAGATGTACACAGTTCCATTAAATACCCTGTAAGCAATTTTGCAAGGAATGCATCTATTAAGTGGAAGAAGAAAAGGAGAAATTACCTGGATTACTTAAACAAGTTGGAATCTGCATTATTGTATTGAATAATTCTACTGCAGCGTTTTCGTTGTATTTCATTTCCATCAAATCATTCTCCTTCATTTTCAGAAGTGAGATTAACACCTAAAATAAAAGTAAGGAAATTTGATAGTTTTACAATTATTTTATTATTAGTTCTCTTGGGCACCGTCCAGTTGGGACGTCCGTGAGGAAACTGGCTATTGCATAGAATCATAGATAATCCAAATAATCAAGTCATATAGACAGTTTGAGAACTGGGATCATTGATCCTTCTCAAGACACTAATGCCCAAAGCACAGATGACAGAAGTATAATAGTCAAATACCAAACTAAAAATGAAATATTCTTGTTGATTTTGAATCTAGTCTTCTTTAATGTATGTCTTTGATATTTTTCACAACGAGGCGGCACACAACCGTTCAGACAAACTCAACGCACTACTAAAATATAAGGCAAACATTAGAAAAATTCTGCTGTAGTATTTACCCTGAACATCGTCACTCCACCAAAAACGAACAAACAATCCCAAACACGCAGCAAGACGCGCATGGAAAGAACTGAGGCGAAAGCTGTTAGAAACCAATTAACAGTAATTAATGACAACTCAACATCATTGTCTTTTAAAATACGATCCAGTTCAGGTAGATGAATACCAATTAGCTGCTGCGAAACTCGTTCATCTGCCTGGAATTCCGTTATGTTCTCGAATATCAATGTTTAATCCACGGAGTATGTTGAGAATTGACGGAATTACCTAATAATCTGATTACTTTATCAATGTAGTTTAGTCAGAAAGAATAACTTCTGTAGAAAAAGATAATAGGAATAAGAAACCCCAAGACAAAATTAATAAATAAGATTGAAAGATTGAATCGTTATTTACAAGAAAAAAGTATAGCCATCGTATAAAAACAAATGATTCATTCACCTGCAAACCAAGAAATGATCGACTGTAGTAATTGGGCGGGAATATATCTTCAATTAATGAAGCTATAATCCAGAATACTGTTTCTTCTGGACAAAACAGCAATAACGAAGCTGCAATAACACTCATTCCTTGACAGTAACCAACATCCGGATAAATATAAGCAATAGACTTCAAAATTCTTCGTAAACTTTCGATACCTTTACTATTGGGATGCCAAAAACATATATTGTTAGGTAAACTCCTGAAATCTGATTGTATTACAACACTTCAAAACATTTTCTGCATAAGGTTCTACATCACCTACGCTTAAATTCAAAAACATTTGAGAAAAGTTTGATCAAAATATAATTCTGAAGTTTCCCAACGAAAGTGGGTCTTCAATTTTCCAAAATTCTATTTATAACTGAAAATTAGCATCTTTCACCTTGGTAAATCCTTTTCAATCTGCGTGTTTATTGATGACTTATCCTTGTCGCACTGCTTGATTACCTCGACATAGCTGAAAGCACTTGCCGCTTTCTTTTTTGTGGCACCGCAAAACCTCGGCCAAAGAAAAGGCCGAAGCGAATGGGCGATTCCAACTTCATGGATAAGATTCATCAACTTCTCATAATCCAATTTCTCCACATCCACCTTCGACCATACCAACTCTTCTTTCACATCATCGTGTCCAAATTCAAGCAGTGCTATCCAGCGCATTCTTAAGAAAGTTACGCTATCAATTTTCGTTATTTACTTGTATTTTTTGTATCTTTAAAAATATTTACTCATTTATTTTTTAAATAACATCTGCCTTCACGTTTTTTTTAGTACTAAATAGAATACTAAAATAAAAATAGTTATACAGCATTGTATAACTGCGTATACTTCTTTGCTTTGCCACAAATAGGAAAATGATTATCACAGATACACTCGCACTAATTTTTGGAGCTCAGAATAACAGATTCAAATTTTATACCGATTCTGAGACGTTTCAACCGGTAGCAAATTGTTGCTATTAATTCTGCAATCGATACGGAATCCAAATTCGTCAAAGCTAAACAAAATAAAAATAAACTTTAAAAAATCCGTCATTCTGACGAAGCTGAATGACAATCGCTTTTTTAGCTCATATAATTTTATTTTCCTATTTTTATTCATATAGTTCAAGAATAATAACCTAATCGTAATCAAAACTAACTAGTGATGATGTCTGAAATACGACAGTTCATTATTTCAATTTCAAGGCAAATTTAGTTTTAATGAATTCCAGGCACACGGTAATGATAATAATACATTTAGGCGATATACTTTTTGTTGTTGTAGTTCCATTAATGCTTCATCGCTTCCTGCCAAATCATATTTTCAATGAAAAAAATTTTAGATTGAAATGGAAAATTTACATTTCCGACGCTTCCGCAAACGAATCAGGTAACAAGGTTGCATTGATTGCTGAAAACGGTTGTTCAGATATATTGAATATTGATTGGTGAACTGGAATATCGGCTTCCCTCTGCCAGTAATTTTCTCTGGCATAATATCTGATGGCTTTCTGATCTTCGTCATCGCTAATTGTCTCCGCATATTTTGCATCTTTGCCTTGAAAAGATCTTCTATTATAAATATTATCTAGGCTTCCAATTTGTACCCATTTCAATTTATGTTTTAATCGCTTTCAGGTAACTTCTATACTTATCTCTGTAATTCTCCAGAACTACAGATAGATCTAAGATAATGCTGAATTTAACGTAAAAATTCAATCAACTATTTAAACAGTTGAATTTCTGTAAGCTTGCTATAATTGGTAACTCCTCAATTCGAATTTTCAAAAAAAGGAACTACATGGACACAAGGTAAATTTCGATTTTAAATCTCATAACATTTGTAAACCAAGTGTATGATTGCATAACTAACCTTTCCTATACCTAGCCATTATTCTGCTGAATTCCCTCTGCAATAATATGAGTCGTTATCGTTCCATTTCGGCCAATAATTAATTGCAAACAAACGAAGTATCACAAATGCTGTACATCATATGTCTGCTTGTTCCTCCAGCAATTAACCTGATCGATATGCATATTACTACGTACTTTGTTCAAAATTGAACATCTGCTTTATGCAATCAAATACCAAATAATTATACAGTACACCTGGAAGTTTTGAAAGTGGGAAAGCTCTCTTAATAATTCAGAATTCATAACATTTATGGTGATATTAGGATGAAAACCTTTGTCCTGGGAGTGACATAAAGTTGTATGATGTGGGCGTATTGATTAAAGTTGAAGAATCTAGTTTAAAAAGCAGAAGAAAACAAAACAAATGCCGACAAAGGTATGCTGGTTCTAAGAAAGTGCCAAGAGAAAATGATAATTCACATATTTTAAAGGTAAATGAAGATCGTGATGACACAAGACATGAGAGCAAGTGGAGGATGTAACTAGCCAAACTAAGTCATATGAGGTCCGTTGTGGGGTGTGGCTAGCTCATTCCAAGGCTGTAGTATCCCATCCATGTTGTGCAGTAAGCTGCAACGAGGCAGGCCTTGTAAGCTGGATACATTATGGGATGATGACGTGGTTTCATTTAACTTCACAGACATCGCTAAACCACAACTTTCTATTTCCTACCCTGAAAAGTAAAACACAGAGAAGCATCATCGACTGACTAATATCAATATTCCCAAATCGATATTCCTTATCATGAAAACACGAAGTATTTTCATAATATAAAAATACGTCAAAAAATCAAAAGTTTTTTTGTATCGTGGAAATATCTCAGGGCAATTCCCTCCATAAAAAGGGAATTTTCTAAAAATGAAAGTTGTCAGTTCTCCCAAATTATTACAAACTTTGAGATTCCAACTTATTATGAATATCTTGTACATCAAAGATCTTCCAAATCATCGTAAACATCTTGTTTAATGATCCTGCATGCTTCAAGATTGTAAACCAACCCCATTATAAAAGGTATTCAGTATTTAGTATATATATTAATATAATATTGTTATTATTATTAAATTATGTTAATATAATATTGTTGATAATAATAATAATTAATAATAATAACAGTAATAATAATAATATAGTATATTCGTTACAATAATATATTTATTGCTATTGTCATTTATTATTATTATTATTATTATTATTATTATTATTATTATTATTATTATTATTATTATTATTATTATTATTATTATTATTATTATTATTATTATTATTATTATTATTATTATTATTATTATTATTATTATTATTATTATTATTATTATT
>NW_018108290.1:59802-67876 GCF_000183805.2 Loa loa | reverse complement strand
TTTACGTTTACGTTTACGTTTACGTTACTTATTATTATTATTATTATTATTATTATTATTATTATTATTATTATTATTATTATTATTATTATTATTATTATTATTATTATTATTATTATTATTATTATTATTATTATTATTATTATTATTATTATTATTATTATTATTATTATTATTATTATTATTATTATTATTATTATTATTATTATTATTATTATTATTATTATTATTATTATTATTATTATTATTATTATTATTATTATTATTATTATTATTATTATTATTATTAATTATTGGCAAATGGAAGCACTGTCAGTATTACAGACTATTCAGATAGCTGAGTGTTGAGGGCGCGATAGCTGCCCTGAAGATTTTACAATCCAACTTTTCAGGCACTGGTGGTACTGTCATTTGCAGATTAACTCCTTTGGTGTATCCGTAATAACTTTGAAATCCTTACAACAACTAAATCACGCATCATTTGATGTGCTGGATGTTTGGTCAACGGTAGCTTTGATGAAATAAAAGCATTGAGACAGGTATTTGCATTGGCTGATATTAGTTGACGAGACAGCAAGGCTAGTTTGAATTGCGAGGACGTTGTCGTGATGAGACGATAAGGTAGTTGCTGATTTCCGGATAATGTTTATTCTGCCCATAACCTAATTAGCGCATAAATTAACTAACATGAGTGGTTAAATAGATGATGTCATGAGCGTCTTATTGGTTGTCGAGCTCATGCCATCAACAGAAAAGGCACTCCACTGAGAGTCAGGATAATTATCGTTTTCCAGATATGCTGTTGTCCACTCTCTCTGGTTGACCTAAGGAAGGTTCACAGACTTTCGACTTGCTTAGAAAATATGAACGGAGATGAAACCAAGACAGCGAAGTCATCGGCCACGCTATCCGACATTGAATATTCGAAAATTTTGGAATCGTATCGTCAGAAATGGATGGTACATTTTTTCCTCCGTTTTATTGAAGGGTACTTGCAGTGTACAGTTCAATTTGCTATAGTAAACAATGAACGTCGGAGATTTGGAAGTCAGAATTTTGAGTTCTGATAGATCAGGTTGTACTTCATTAGTACTGGTTATTTATTGCAGAAAAGCCTTGGCATCCAGAATAAGCTGGGTGTTCCATGCCAGAAGATATCGTACCAGAAGAACGAGCAGATCCATTCAACGTGTCTCAAATTTCTTGACCGGTATTCTTCTGCACTGCGAAATAATGACCTGGAAGCTGTGCTAACATTGTTTTGTGAGCGTGAAGAATGTAACTTCGATGAGAGCTATGCGAGCATTTTAGAAATGTTGGTTCCATTACGGTGCAATCTGGATGAACTCTACAGTATATTTTATGCGATAACTACGAAATTTGTGCCAAGGTTCTTTCGTTATCTGATTCAGCTTGGATATGCTCATTGATTTTTATGGTGACCTGTTAACGCAACTGTCATGGAGCTTCTTGGTTGATGTTCTTGCTCGGCATGTAACTCAGATTTTTGAAAGGGTATGTTGAAATCGTTTTTTTCACATGATTTTTTTTTTTTCTTTTTTTGAGAGACATATCGAAAGGTGCCGTATGCTATCAGCTTATGCATTTGATTGTGCAGTATCATGATCCACTGCTCAGCTCACATCTGGAGTCTCATAAAGTTACTTCTTTTGAATATGGACGCCCATTTTTCGCTGCACTATTTGCCCCTGAAATTTGCAAGCAGTCATTATATGTGGTGTGGGACAAATTGTTCGAGAGAGTAAGTTTTTAAATAAATTTTTGGTACAGGGATCTGCTTACAGATCTTCAGTATTTTCTAAACCAATGAAAAGCAAGTTGACAATGAACTTTAGTTTGACTCATTGTAGTTCTACAGGTGATTTCAGCAGAATTAACAAATAATTGTTGAGGGTGATCCGTATTTGTTGTTTACAATGGTTTTGGTCTTCCTAATCAATTGCTCCGACCAGCTTATGGCGTTGAACACCAAAAGGTCCTTACTTTTAGCATAATATGTTTCTGAATTCTATGTTGTACATTCCTCACAACCAAATTTTTATCCTTGCAGTGAACTGGTTGATACGATTCGATTTGCTGTAAAGGAGCTTTCGGTAGATGATGTGGACGATTTTTTTGAGCTGTCAGTTTTGTTTCTAAGTCAGACGCCATCATCTATTAAACAAGTAATTTCATTTGACGTTTAACTGCAGAAGTCTTTGACACTATTGGAAATGCAGATTTTTGCTTGTGATTTCGAGAAAACTATAACTAATTACTGGAAGATTCTAGTTTTCCACCTCTCTTCATTTACTAGTCATACCTAATTTCATTTCTTTCCTCAAAAGTGTTTTTGATATAGGATTTCCAACGCGCTTTGTTTGGCTCTCGACATGCAGAAGAAATGCAAGCTGATATTGCGAAATTGCTTGCATTGCCAGTCGATCCCCGTGATGTTATCCGAATGGGTTTGGACGTAAACCTTAATGCAGCTGTAAGAAATTTGCTTATAACTTAGTTTGAAATTATTTTCCTAACTGCATATCAAAATTTGCTCTTTGGTAACGGCGGAGAATAAACCTTGCAATACATTTCAGTGCAGTAATTATACTGTTTATTTTAGCGCAACAATAGTCATCAATTTCTTTTCCAATCTATAATTTTCAACTTTATTCCATCATTATAGTTTTAGTTTTCAACAAAGGATTCAGAACCGAATTTTTTTATTATTGATGCTCGATCTCATGATCAGTATTCAGCTGGCCATTTGGATGGCTCATACAATTTAGATTCTACCTTGGTGCGCTTCATTTTTTTTCTCTTAAAGCATGATTCCCCTTTCATTTTGTTTGAACGTAGTTCTTCTTTCTTATTTTGAATATAAGGTGCCGTGTGTTCAACTTACAGTTATTTCATCAAGTAAATAACTGACAAAATACAGGATACTCATAGGTTTAACACGCATAATTTAAGTCTTTGCTTCAAATTTAACTAAGTTATTTGAAGCGGCATTCTTGTGTATTACAAAATCTCTTCTCTTTTGGCTATAAGTAATGATAACAATTTTTTGTGGCAGCAGTAATGTGCAGGTTTTTTTAGTTTGTCGAAGCACCACTTCAGTACAAATTGGCTTTGAGCAGTCTAGACGCTTATCGATTTGCTTTTCATTCCGATGAACATATCCTTTTCCTTGGTTCTGGACGTGAAGATGATCTTTATTTGCATATGGTTATTGCAAGTTTTTTACAACAAGGACGGAAGCACATTGCTTTGGTAGACGGAGGTTATAGAGGTTCTTTTTCATATTGTTAATAATCGGTTTATCTTGTATGTTTACTTGGAATTCCCTGAAAAACTTTTAGCTCTTCACGAACAACTTGCACCAAATTTTGAACGTTTGGATGGACATTACGCATCTCTTTGCAAGGAGTGTAATAGACAACCATCACACGCGGTCGAAAAGGAACCTCAGAGAAAATCATTTGTGAGTATTAGAAAGCTCATATTAGCTAGTTACTTTGGTAGGTAAAGTATTGATTTTAAGTATTCTTGTGAGAGTGGATGTCATTGATTTATGTATTGAGAATATGTGATTTTGCTGGCACTTTTACAAATAAGCGAGTTATTTGACTGTGAAAGATAGAAAGGTTTGCTCAGGAAAACTATGGTCACCGAGGTATTTTTCAGTGGAAGCTTGATGTTGGTGGCATTCTTGGTGCAGTCAGGGCAACAGCTCCTTCGATTAAAGAAAAAGTACGGAAATTCCCTATAATTGTGCCACTTGGTCCAAATACTGTTGAATTTAGTCATGTTGAGACAAGTCAGCGGCATGGTAAAAGATATCGTAATGAAAAATCCCTCTTCACTCTTAATGATTCTGATTCCGAAACAGAAGCTATCGCTGTTACATCCAGTCCGAGATTCTCCGAATCAAAAGTTAGCATTTTCTATTTTAATTGATAAGAATAGTCGAGGTGTCTGAACCATGCTAATCACCTGAAGTAGGATTTTAAGATTTAATAGACTCATAATAAAGTCAAAAACTTCCTACGGAATTGAGATAATTTAGCGAATCACTAAAATAAATTGTAAGCTTAAAAATAAGCTTCAGAAGTTGGACGATATCTTGAAACAAAATAGTGTGCTGGAATATTTTGAGGGGTTGGAAGTTTTTACGGAAGGTGCAAGTCATCTTACTGTGGAATGCTATCTAGCCTTAACAGCGACACATATTCTCATTTTTCATCAAGAAGAAAAGGTTCATAAGTTTCAGAATTAGAGTTTTAAAGATTTTTCTCAGTCATGGTTATCCATTTATTACTTTTATGCATCCGTTTCATTTTTAAAGTCCTGAAAATTGGCTCGATGTGAAAGCTAGCTTTTTCGGATTTAATTTTTGAAGGTAATTTTCTTTCTGCGGCAAATATCTTTTTGTGTATAATAGATTGGGGAAGTCATTTTACGAGCACGTCATGCATATGGATCAGTACTGCGTGTTTCAAGCAGAAGAAAAATCCCTGAGCTGCTAACGTTCAAGTTCGGTTATTGTACCAATGAGGATGATTATAAGGCAATGTATACTTATTTTACCCATGTGTATATTCCTCCTGAAATCTAGCAACCCTGTATTCATTACTTCCCCTACTTGTTTGGGTAGAAAATCTCGAAAAAGTAAACGTGCGAAAACTATTATCTTATGCAGTTTCCAAAAAAAAAAATCCCTGCTAATTACAAAATAGTGCTATTACTCTATTCTGGGTCTCTTTTTGAATTCTTTTTTATTCCTTCTTCTGATTTATCTGACCTTTAATCAGCTCAGATGTATGAAAACCTTCTTGTTCCAGGTTACCGCAGTTCATCGTTTCATAATGCCTAGAGCTGGTGACTGCGCAAAATCAATCAAAACAAATATAGTCACGCTTCGACCAAGTATTCTTGGCTAACATTACATATTTCATTCCCCGTTTGCTTATTTGTTCCTGGGATAGCTTATTTTTTATACATCTCTGTTTTTGACTTCATTCGTTTTCACTCTGTGTTGTTAGAAGTACGAGGATTGAAGTAATCAAGTATTATTTGTTCTTTCTTTTCTAACGCATCATAATGCAGAGTTGTAGATGTGTGTAGCATTAAAACGACTGTAATTACCTTTTAACTGAAGTTTTTTTCGATTTGGTACTGATATCCATGTAGAACACTTGCATAATATCCTGACCACCCCCATTTCCTGATTTGCAAGCCACAGGATGACAGGAAAGAAGCGGTGAAGTGTTGATTAGTTTAATGTTTTGTAATTTTTATTTTACCTATGGATTACGAGCTGTTTTGTGCCTTCGTTCTTTCCGGATTTTATATTGCATGACATCGCTGTGATGAAGTTTTCTTTGTTTTTTTTGTTTAACATGTTATCTGAACGTCTAGTTCAGATAACATGTTATTTGATTCTGTCCCGTCATGGTCTCCTTTTCGTTCTTCTAGACTTTTTTCTCGATTTAAATAATTTATTTGTCTAGCTTTGTCTGTAATTCCAAAGATTTTTTAAATCTTAATTTACATGCAACTATATTGCTCGGTGGTGGATTGGATGTAATCTTCAGAATCTCCATAAAAGTCCTTTTACGGAAGTGGTAGCAACAGGGGCTAGGATCGGAGCTGCCAAAAAAATATAAATGTTCACAGCTCCTAACCAGTCTTCAGTTTCAGTTGATTTTTTTGTGATCGCTAAGATTTTATTCTTTAATAAAGCTCGAATTTTTGCTGGTCTATGTTTCGAAACAAAGCATTTGTGTATGAATTTTGCAATGACGTTTATTTATGCATAAAAAGTTGATGCGCGAAGATGGAGTGTAATTAGAGGATATGGAAATCACAGCAAAATACTTGTCCAGAAGCTTCGGCAAGTGACCTGTGAAGACAGTTGAAAACCTAATCAGTTGACTTGTAAAAATATAGTTGATATAGCGATTTCAGTATCTTTTGGCGTTATTTTCTTGATCAAGTTTTGTGGAATTTCCCGTGACGTGAGGTGCAAGAATGCAAGTACTCTTTGAAGAGAAGGTGGAATATAAGTTTAATTCAAATCATATGGGACGCTGGCTGAAGTTAATTTATCATAGTAGTGGAAGCGAAATGAGTTCACTGGCATGCACAAAGGCAGTAGGTTACAAAAACGAACAAATAGATCAGGATGTGGACTGAAGGAAGATGCTGTAGATTT
This sequence comes from Loa loa, assembly GCF_000183805.2. Lineage (NCBI taxonomy): Eukaryota > Metazoa > Nematoda > Chromadorea > Rhabditida > Onchocercidae > Loa > Loa loa. The sequence goes on along the minus strand of NW_018108290.1, from coordinate 61,659 downwards.
CTTTCTTATTTCCTTAATGAACACTACAAAACATTCTGGACAACTTCTATGCTAATCTTTTAGGATCCTGGGAAGCCAATTCAGCTTAAACGGAGTGTAGTAATTACTTTAGCAGATCTACAGTGAGTGGTCACATGTTATGAATGAATACTCAATATATTCAACGTACAAGTATGTTTCGTGTTATTCACACTCCGCGTTTTGAAGTAAGGAGTTTAGACGTGGATAAACGTATAAAAATACAAAAGCTTTTTTCCTGTGGCCATTGCTTCCTGTTGAAAATTTTCTATGTCATTCCTGCCACTATTTTAATTTCATGCAAATAACGCACCAAGAGAGGATGATTGATTGTAATATAAGCCTGTTCAATCTAAGACAGTGATGTATCAACTTCACTCTGCTCTAGGCCATTTCCATGTCGTTTAGCAGTGACATTTGTCGTTTGATTATTTCCCTTTCCCTCTCTTGCACTTTTCCTCTGTTAACAGGAGGCTTAACTTTGGGATATAAAATTGCATGGAGTCAGTCACCTTACCGCATACCATCTCCAATATTTGCCATGAAAGTATTCGCCGATGACTGTGCATTCTCAAGTGTGGGTTTCAACGATGGCAAGTAGTTGTAATCTTTGGGAATAGTATGGAGGGATGCAATTACGTGCAGTAATGTCGGAAAGGATAACTAGTACGAACTGACAGGCTGTTGATTGTTGCGTGGTGTGATGGATCCGCGAGATGTCTTTAACTCAATCACTGAAATGGTCGTGTGTCCTATAAAGTATAAAGGTTGTTCGGTAGAATTTGACAAAGTTGACTGGATTTTGTGTGCACACTATATGCCCAACAATCCCACGGAAGTGCATTGGCTGTGCTACTTCGAATCTCATCATTATCAAAGCTCTAACTAATGCCGCGTAAAGAAATTGAAAAATTCGAATGTCATTTTTATTCCACTCCGACGGCATTCATAAATATCGGTTGGGAAGATTTGTCATTTCACCAATAGATTTTGTGTGAGTTTTATGCATGTTTCGGTTCACTATAAAGGATTGTTAATACAAAAAGATTAAAGAATGCTTAATGTTGTAATGCTTAACTCGGCCGGTATTTGGTAATCATTTGGTCCTTGAAAGTCAGCCAAGCCGGTTTTATTTTTATTTCCTTTCAATCATGATATCTGGAAATTTTTTCGCGATGTTGTCCTGCCACATTCCCCTGTTGCTGCTTCTTGCATACCCTCGCTGTTCGCGGTGCTAATGTTGTGATTTTTGAATGATGGAATCCAAGAGTAGGGATCGATTTCAACAAATCATTTTTAGGGGAGGTATGAAAGTGAATACTGAAGACGTTACAGTGTCATGGGGTAGGGCACCGGATTCTCTGGATATACAGATGGGTCGATGGCGTATGGCAGTATTTCAAGATGTTCAGGAAAGTTTCGATCACTCCAAGTTATACTTTCTCTATGATCCGATTGCAGATGAAAACTCAGGAACAACGTAAGCAGAAGGACTTTTCAGCTTTATGAGGCATTACTGTTGAAGTTGAAATTTTGTATCACTTGCTAAGTTCTGGTAACTGAGACGTGTACTTATCATTTTTGCTTTTTTTAGTGGAGGACGCAAAGGCAACCAAGGTTTGGTTGTTTTCGATTTGTATCAACGGTGCTTTACTCGTGAAATACCTATCTTTTGTGAAGGTATAACTTGCCAACTGAATTGTTTAAAAGCTTTTAAAATTTTAATAACTTGTTCTTGTTTAATTTATATTGGGGTCTTGGGGTACGTGCATATCTTCATTCTTGCGTAACGTATTTGTGATTCCTTCAGGAACACCGAAATTCATGTTTGCACTGAAG
>NW_018108290.1:38703-59329 GCF_000183805.2 Loa loa | reverse complement strand
ATTTATCATTACTTGTACAGCCAACACATATGGTCAAACTGAGGTTTGTTATTGTTTTTCTCTACTTTTTAAATGAAATGTATATGATAAATGGAAGTTATAGAAACATATGGAGTAATGGATGTAAAAGGCTAGAGTGATATAAAAAAGTGCTAGAAATTTTGTTACAAAAGAAACATGGAAATTAAAATAGTCGTGAGAACTGTTGAGGGCGATATAGCTTAGGAAACTCAGTGAGTTGCGAATAACTTGTTGTTCAGGTTCCTTTGTCTTTTCAATCCTAGTCAGATATCCGTTTTGTTTTCAGTTATTATTCTACAGAATTAATTTGACACGTGATGGGATGAATTTGGAAAGCGAGCCAAGAGCACTGTTGTCAAATTTTATACCAATCAGTGATACGTTTATCGTTTCGATGCGTGAGGATGCACCTGAAGTTGTGCTGATAACTGCCCCTGGCCTTACTATTTGGCGAATCAACTGTCTTACCGAGCAGCCTTCCAGCCCAATCGAATCCTTTTCAGTCGCAGGGGCAGACCTCAACCATTATTATGATGCTTATCTAAGCCAAGGGTGTGATTTCTCTTTCTTCACTTTTTTCAACATGAACCGTGTAGAATTAATGAGTTTGGTTTCAACCGGCCTGTTTTGTCAGAATTGTCAAATATTCGATTTCCAACATATTTGTCTTCTTCATTACGACAAAACCCAAGATTAAAACTGTCATTACTTTTATGTTGGCGAGGTTTACTTTTACATTAATCACCGTTTTTTTCCTTCAGGAAAATATATTTTCTTTCCCAGTCACCTGATGGACATTTCGATCATTCTCGAATTCACGTTCTTGAAATCACAGGGCAACATCAGTTACATACTGTGATGTGCAGCCCTGATCCTGTGCGTGGTGTACCATGTGCTCGTAAGCAGGCTGCTATTGATTCAGTGGCAGGTATGTTGGATAGCTAATCTTTTCGTCCTTTTCATTTCATCCATATAAATCTTTTTATAATATCACTTTGAGATTGGTTTACGGTTTGACAAAAATTTTCGGAGTTTACAGGATACATTTTACTTGCTGGTGGCGAAATCAGTTATAACGGCTCGGTATCTCGTTTCGTTGACTATTGGTTTCTTGATCTTTCAACTTTCATATGGCAACAGATTCCTGCAGAAATGCCAATCCCTTTGATTGAACCACGCCTTACAGCTACGAATTCAGGTTAACTTCAAAATTTGTGGTGTTGATTTATGTCTTACTGTCTCTTTTGTCATGTGTTGTTCTCAAAGACTTTTGTTGTTGTTCAGTAATTGTAGTAGCAACATGTTTGAAGCTGATTCATACTTATGCACTATAATTCAACGATGAGGAATTTCAGGAATTATTTATTTGTGGGGTGATTTCGATCAGCCAATGCCAGGTATGCCAACTGGAACACACCTGCGTATTCTGAAAATAACTGGATTTGAAAGCATCAAACCGCCTTCTTATGATGAAGCATCCAAAAAACCTACTTCACCTCCGTTCATACCACAAGGGCCATATCCAGCGGGCACTGCAGACGGATCATTCTCATCATATCCAAGTCTCGGTTTTGTTCCGGGTGGTAACACACAGAACATGACGCCTTATCCACAAAATAATCCTCCCCATCCACAGAATAATTTCTCTTATCCACAAAGTCAACCCTTTTGTTCACCGGGACAGACAGCGTGTCCTCAAGAGCAACAGGGTTATACGGAGTTGTCCTCTTACCCTCAGAGTGACAACCGTCAGAGCCCTTATCAGGGTGGTACGCCGCAGCAATCGTATGGTGGTACGCCAGGGTCGTTTACTGGCCAACATGCTTATTATCCACCACAGGAGAAGCAGAACTGCTGTCTTCAGTGACTGATTTCTTCAATCTATATTTCCTTATTAACCACCACCCCAAGTATTTTACTTATACTGTAGAAAATATGGTTCGGTATCTGGTGTTTTATCCTTATTGGTTTCAATAAATTTTCTGATGTAGGTTCTTGAACTTTTCAATATGTTTTTAGCTCCACGAGAGATCCCGTTCTTATACTTTAGCATAAATTTACACCTTTCTTTTTTTTTTTCCCCTGTGCTGCATTATGTGATAATCATATACGTTGTTCTTAAAGTTCGGAAGTTATAAGTTTCTAGCTTCTGTACCTTTTTTCACACTATGTTTCTTGCAGTTTTTAGTCTAGCACAAACTTTTGCATTGAAAATAATGATTTGTTCAATTAATTGAAAATCTGCCTATCCACTGTTATGTTTATCCACTCCCAAAGGTTTATCAAGAATCAAGAAAAATAACTTAACTGTATGTTCAGTAATGCATCAATATTTAGTTGTTAAAAATATGGTTTTGTTTCCATTTGAAGAGGAAATATACTTACCCATTTTCCTAAGGAATAACAAATGAGAGATAACCGCACTACTTCCTGCTTTTTGTTTTACGAGATTTTTTTTCCATTTGTTACAATCTACTTTTTGATTGGGAGTCTCTTTCAACATGTTTAAGCCCAATTTTTAATTGGAACTGTTGTTGATGACGGAAACTTCCACCCTAATTTCTCCTTTCATTCCGGTTATCTTTATTGTCTCAACTTTGCTGCGAAGAACTTATCCTTGATAATATAATTAAAGTTACTGTATTTACTACCCTCCTTCCCCTCACTCCCCATATCTCGGTGGTATTAGTCGATCGCATTGTTTTGCGTTTCCACTTATTTTACTTACCACCTGTTTGCATATAGATTTTCTGATTTCATGCTTTCCTTGTTTAGTTCCTTCGTATTCATATTTTTGTTATACCATCCTTAGGGTTAAAGTTTCGTATGTATAATACTTACACACCACTTAAATAAGTTCTAGCCTTACGACCCTTTACATCATAGTTACGAAATTCCCTCATCTTCAAGAAAATACTTTTTTACCGTGGTATACAAAGGTGAACACAGTTCTCTCTAAATCTTCTTGGCCATCCCTTATACAGTAAGTCAACCTTCTCTCCGTTGTCTCTTGTTCATGACATTGTACTATTATTAATACGAATAAAATGTATTTACTTTGAGATTTTCATGTGATTAGTGGTGCTCCAAATGTTGTTTGGAGATATCATTAAATATATCATTGGTTTCGCTTTGGATTTTGGAGAGCGGAAGGGTGGGTGATACGAAGCGTCCCATATTATTTTTTACCTTGTGTTTTGGATGGTTATTATTGGCGAGCAATATCTGATGACTATAAATTGAAAGCAAGCCTGGATTTGGTGCAATAAGGACAAAACTTTAAGATAGGGTTTTAAAATTTGCTTTTCATATCTTTCTACAGTTACTGAAGTGCTTCATTAGTGCTTTTGAGAGAGAATTGCTTGAAGACAAAAACTGTAAATGTTTGGAAATCTGGAATTAATCTGGTTAATAAAGTAATTACTATGAATATTAGTATAGTATGTCCCCGAAGTATCCCTGAAAATGAGGAATTTATGAGATTTGTTCCTAAACAGTGGAAAGAAGCAATTTTTTTCTATCAAATTGAAAAAAAGGCTTCTCATAGTTTGTTACAGTTTATGGATGGCGAGTAGATTGGTAAGAAATCAAGTATTACCTTTGTGTATAAAGCGAATGGCAGTATACTGTTCGGGGAAATATGCAGTGTAGTATTGAGGAACCCTGTGGGGAAACTTCCCATGAGTTAAGGGAAATTTATATTAGGAAGTGAACCTAAATTTCTCATTTCGGCTTTCCCGTGAGAAAAGAACGCAATGAGGATTCTTTCCAGGATTGACAAAGTTGAGCTATATATAAGATAAAAATAAGGAACATCTAGGACATTCACATCATCTATGGAATCTATGGAACTGAGGATAATGTAACACATATGATGAAAGTAAGAGGAGAGACAAATTTTGGGGAAATAACATGATAAAAGTTTGAGAGGGAAATAAAAGAAAAGGTGGGAAGTCTGGCGTCAATTTTGCATTGCCGAAAGGAAATTACGGAACATAAAGTACGAAATTAAAATCGATGAAAGCAATAAATAGGTTCCGGAACGAGAAACTGATCGAGAAATTTGATTTGATGATTCGACAAGCTATTTCTAGTTTAAGAATCATTACTTCGAAAAAAAATTGTGTCGTAGAAACATATTCAGTAGTATTTAGTCAATCATCAGCTAAGCATTTTCAAAAATTCTATCATTTTGAATTGATAGAGGTAGTCGGCTTTCTCATTCCATTTGGAATTCCAAAATCATTAATGGAAACTTTGCTGGCTGAAGTCGATCGTACCAATCTTTTCTTCGGATTAACCATAATTTAATTTTCGAGCAATGGCGGATCCAAAGTGGAGTTAGAGATGTATGTGAATTAAATATTTTCTAAGCATTGTTTACAGTGACTTCACAATATAAAAACTATATGTTATATCAGCCGCACACCATTTTGAAGCGTCCGTTGATCGCAGGGCATCATATACAAGTTGCATATTATCACATGTATACTTGGTGTAAAATATTTTAAAAAATTGAATTGAAATCTGAAATTTCAGAGCAACTACGTAATGTCTCACTGCTGGAATCTGTAAATATCTATAGTTATTGTGTAAAATATAAGCTTAAACAGCTGAACAAGTGATACATTAGCTGAACAAGAGTTGCGGCACCTATGGTACCAAATAAGCTTGAGGGTTCTGCTAATTTCCTAAACAAACTGATTCTATGAGAAAATAATGGACGTGAGCAAAAATAAAATGGAGTGAATGAGGCATATCGACGAAGAAGAGGAAGAATTCAACGAATGACTTTCCGGTGCAGTACCATCTGCAGCAACAGCATGTTCATTGACTGCTTCAGGAACCAGGCTATCTTGTCCGGCTGTTCCACTAGCTGCACCCTCATGATCTACCACTGAAGACAGTCCTGGCTCAGCTACTTCGTCAAGCTGTGGAATATTGCAATCAAAATCGCAAGAATGTAACTTATCTGCATGCAAACCCTGAAAAAAAAAACGAACATTCTGACCGCATTATCGGATGAAATCATCAAAATGTTGAAAAATAGTTTCCCCTCCTTTTATAAGAAAATTTGCTACCACAAATATTAAATATAAAACCTTGAACATATTTCTCAAGCTTTTACACATGATTACTTGTGCACTTTCTGATCGACAAATTCCCTTCATTGCATTGATATATTCTTGCAATTTATTGTTTACTTCTTGGCAAACCTGAAAGATGATCGATTACGAACTGATGAGCAGAACTTTTTTATCGAACTGACAATTAAATTAAGTGAAAGGTAGAAGTTACTGACATGCTACTGCATGGATCTCTTTCTTTTACCAACTCTGCTGCAATCTTAAACAGCTGATCCATAAAATGCTAACCTGATCATCGGGATGTTCCAGAAACTTTTCGGACAAGTAAGTTCCAGCGCTGAGTGTCATTTCACCAATTCGTTCTTCCGCCAAACATTCACGATGTTCCCTTAGTATTTCCTGTCCTTCCTGTAAAAAAAAGTGCTAATTAAATCTATTAGAAACATAGTAGAAACCAAAATGGAAGCAGGTTAAATTCAAAACTTCGGAAAACTTATCTGATACGGAATGAAAAAAGTCTGTTGAAAAATAAAAGTTAGTATTTCAGAAAATAAATGAATGATTTTTTTTTTTTATATGGAAAGAATTCACTTAAGTGGTTGCCCATGATATTGTAATCTCTCTCACAGAAACAACCCAAATGGCTCCAAAAACCAAGTAACTAACCTGTGAACAAGCATATGTCAAAAGATAATAACTCTTCAAAAAGCTGCCTGAATTTTTTCGATGTATCAACAGATCGCTTACTGTGTTTGAAGCAGCAACAATTTCATTATGTTCGCATTCATGCTTAACTGGTCCAGCATCCTGAAAAATTTCCACCCTAATAACGAGATGAAATATCCCATAATCACAATTCTTTTGCGTTTTCATTTTAGGTCACAAAACTGAAATAGCAGGCTCCTTTTCCGCTTGAATTTTTTTATGGCAGAACAAAGATTCACTATGTTTATTTCTATTTTCTTCTTCGTAAAGACCAGATGTTAGCCTGTTCAATGTGGAGCGAATAAATTACCTATCCAATTGATGGCTTCAATTAAAATAACACTCTTCCAAATTTAACGAATAAAATTATGTAAATTTTGTCTATCACTCAGTCGTATATATTTCAATAAATAATTTAGATTAGTCTAATTGCTAAGTGTGAAATTCTTTTTTCTTTCATTTTTTATAGACGGGCAATAAAAGCTGTTAACAAATTCCCTAACGAAGTTACAAAACATTTGAGTTATCCTCTGCACTTATGCATACTACGAGCATGTTATACCGAGCCGGATGATTTTCCGCACTGCCTTCTGCAGTAACCAACAAAGTGTTTCAAACTGAACACATTCTTTCTTCACAGTTTTGTTCGTAAATCAAGATAGCTTATGATACGATTGAAAATTTGAAAACAGGAACAAATTACAAATTAGTGCAACATGTTATTTATGGAAATTTGGAGTGTTGCCGATGCTATCACAGAAGGAAAAAACTTTTAAGAATATTCAACAGCTATGGCAAATTGACCTTCCATACTCCTTTATTCTCTTATGAACAATTTAGAATTTAGGACAATGGATCATAAACGTGGAATTAAAGGCAATTGCATTTGAATGTACAGGGTGGGATAATTACTCTACCTTTGCCATTGTATCACATAATTAATTAGGTGCAGAATCCTTCTTGTTGGTATTGCAATTCACTAATATTCTTCACCTAATTTAGTGGGTTAACTGATCTTTCTGTACCCTTACTCATTTTTCACATGCAGTAAATATTCAATTTTGCAACAAACTTGGAAAAATTTTGTTTGAGCATAGTCTCTAAGCCTATGGTTCCCAACCTTTTCTTGACCAAAGACTGCTTTGGTTTTTTTGTTTGTGGCATGAACCACAAGGCTCAAAAATAATAAACTCTTTTGGAAACAAACTCTGATATGAAAAATTTTAACATATCAGTTAAACTTAGCGTAACATTACAAAATAAAACAGCCTCCGCTTGTTTTCTAATCACTGGGCTACCAGCATCGCGGACCACTTGTGATCCGGAGACCAAAGGTTTAGGACTATTGCTCTAAGCTTATCACTCACGTGTACTCTTTTACCCTAGGAAAATAACATTTTCTGGGAATTTTCAAAAATTTATTCATTAATTGCTAGATTAAAACTCAGATAATACGTGCTACTGCTATATATCATATACAAAATGTGAACAGCCTAAAAAATATAAGAGGTCGTCAGTCTAAAAATTCTGGGACAATAAATACTGTGTCTTTTCAGTTTTAAGATACATTCTCGGAGGATCCGGTTGAGAAAAAAGCAATGAAGGCTTACTTTGATACATAAATCGAGCTGCTTTAGATGCTCACACTGATTTTCGTTGATTGTAACAACATTATCTTTCAATTCATATAATGTCCATGCCCATTCATCCAAGATATTTATGAAACACTTCACCAATGTTATATAATCGCATATCTTCAAAACACTGGTGAAGATAAATTCCCATCCCATAAATTTCAATTTCAATCTTCACAAATTATTGACCTTTGTTCTTCTTACATTGTTCGCATCATTTTTCTAGGACTTCAAAAACAATACTTATGTTGTATCTTATTAAAGTCTTTCAGAAAACACTTTATCAATCAATCTTATACTTAAAAATTGAGGCGTAAAATAACTGACCTGCAGTGTACCTGTGATACTGCTTAATAACAGCAGCAGAGCAAATTCAAATTTCATCGAAAAAAAAAAACTCAGATTTGCTGCAACTCGTAATAAGTCTTAATAATATCGGCAGAACTGATAAGGTGTTCACACGAATTTTCCCAGAATTTTTCCGAAATTCATTTAAGTCCTGGCTTTGAAAGGAATTGCTTATTGCAACCAAAATAAGCGAGAAACGATATCAAGCTTTATCTGCAACACCTTTCTATTTAGCCCGCAATTTACAACGATTATTTCAAAAGGTCTCTATAATTAACATTATCTGTTAGAAAAACAATCATTAAGTTTCATTTAAAATTCTTAAAATTACTTCAGAGTTTCAAAATTATTTCAATGAGACACTGTAAATGAAAAAATAAAGAAATACTGTTATTAATAAAATGTGCAAGGGATTGTCTCAACTAACTTGTTATTTTCAGAACTTTAGAAAGAAACTCTTAATAGAAGATTTAGAAAAAAAGTGGAAGCTGACAAACTAAGGTACTAAATAACAATCAGCAAAACTGAATATGGGAACAAAACAACAGAGAGTTTTTAAATGGAACATATCGATCGATATGTAAGTGCAATAGAAAGAAGATAATTACTTGTGGTCAATACTCTCCAGCGAAAGCAAACTTGCTCATTCCTAATAATAAAACTAGGTATGGAACCTACCTAGTAACTTAATACAAATTATTGTGCATCACATAGTAATAAACAATGAATTTACTGAAATCTAATATGTAATTGTAAAAAATGCTACATTACGATTAGCTCTATCTAATCAATATGTTATTCTAATGTTACCATTTTTCAGCAAAAATAAATGATCTATTCAATAGTACGTTTCGAACCAACCAAATTTTTGTAACTCATTTGAATTTGTACATTTTTTTCAAAAATCCTATCATATTCATAAGAAGTTATTTTCAATATAAAAGTTATGTAAAGGTTATGTAAAGGTCAGTTATGTAAAGGTCTCTTACACTTCTGAAATTTGGCCTCTGGTCAGCGAAACAAAACGCAGTCAGCAAAGAATTTGTAGGCTTCGGTGTAGCCAAGATTTGGAAGAGGGTGTAAACTAATTATGTTCAAAGGTTGCAAAGTTGCATTTATGCAAAAGCAAGTGACAAATATGCTGATTAGCTTTGTCAATAGTTAAGTAGTTTGTAAGGAAAATGAAATGTAGAAAGTTCCTAGGGCAAATCTACCCATAAGGAATCTTCAGACCTTTTCCGCATAAAAAGGAGCGAGATCTTCTAGAAGCTTCGTTTTCACCTTATGATATGGAGCACAGTTGAAATTGTGTAATATGAATAAACAAGTTCCGACAATTCAGTTTCTCTTTTCAGAAATTTCCTGAAAAATATTTTGTAAAATCAGTCAACTTTATTTTTAAGCATTATCAATTTTGCTGAAGTTATGTAGCCGTTTGTAGCGGTTCATGTAACTGCGTTTGTCATCATTACCGTCAGTTTCTCCAGAACTAGTTTTCAAAACAAGACTTAAAAAATAACAAAATGCAACATATAAGGATAAAGACAATGAAGGAGCAAGATTCAGGAATGGACTTTAGAGTGGACTTTTATTAATAATACCAACAGCATATATGATGTACATTCGACGTCAAATGAAAATTTCCGTTAATAAAAAAATGTGAAGGCTTTGTTAGATCTAATTACAAAAGGGAGATTCTCGGAACAAATATCTGTGCTACCAGCCATCATCGCACTATTGATTGTTGTTGTTTAAGAAGAAATTATTATTCCTGGTTAAGGTATTTTCAACTGGCCAGCAGTAAAGCAAAGATCGACTGCTTATCGATATAGACTTCATTGTTTGCTAGATATATCTGTACTACTTTTATTCAAGAAGAATTCATTTCCAGATATTTCCAAATTAAGTTTTGAAAGAATACTTTAAAAGTGTAGAATAAGCTTGAAATCCGAATGAATATGAATAGAAGAGCTGTTTGTTGAACGCTTCAATCAAACAATTAGAAATAAAGGTATTAAGATGTAATCATTAGAAGAATAAACTAACTTTGAATAACAATGTAGCACACTTCGTGAAATTCATTTTTCATCATCACAATCAAAAGGAAAAAAAAAACGTGCAAAGAATAGGAATCTCAGTGGGTTAAATTGAGGCGATATAGCTTATCGGGGGAAATATGAATGGTAATGTGAGCAACACTCACTTCAATAAGTCTTTGCCAATTAATTAAAAATGTTCATTTTATTTGGAACTTTGGCGACAGTGTCAGCGAAGACCAAAATGGCATCTACGTTGATATCCTGATGGTGCAAATAAATGAACTACTGCATAGGAACAGGAGCTTTGTTGCTGCCATAAACAACTTTTTTTCTCTTTTTTCTTTTTTTGTCTATTACGGCAAATCTAAAAGCTGCATAGCAAGTTAGGACCAGGTCCTTAATGATGCTAAGTGCAAACATAGCACAGAGGATACTTTAATGTACAGAGCCTACAGAGTCTATCCTTCCATACATTTGGACATCGCCAAATTGACCGATGAAAGGATTCATCCTTGAAAAAGTTTTCCACCAACCTTTCTTTTTTTTCTAACCGCAGGCTTAGCCATAAATGTACTTCACTTCCACAGCCAACAAAATCATTTTAACTCCTTCATTCAAACTCAGCTCAACAATAGGCTGCTTTCGCTTACCCTATTGGCATGCCAGAGCTCATCAATGCTTCTTCCTTGCCAATTTCACAAATTTAAAAAATTTCATCTGCATCTGCGCTTTATTCCCTTCCTGAATTACTGAAATTAAATAAAAAGGAACCAAATGTCATCCGATTGTTATAGTTATATCGGATGACGTTTGCTAGAGGGATAGGCAAAGAAAAGAAACAAACTATCTGTGGCTAAAAATATGATGCTACCGAAAAAAAGAAGATTAAAAGAATATTATTGGAATATTATTGAAAAGATTAATAACACAGGATCAGGAATCACATAAAAATTATATCTGGACAAGAACTGAGGAATCATCAACTGATAGGAAATGATGCTTATGTAATTATTAGGAAGAAACCAACTGGCCATCAGCTGCAATGAATCTAATATAAACAAATTACAGAAATGGAACAGTGGAAGCATTGCAAAACGACACATCATCCATCGTGGATATCACAGTAGTTGAAAGGATGTCATGATGAAATCCTAACCAAAGTGAAAAAGAAATGACACGAAAAGGCCATAAGACATAGAATTTGAAGTCCAGCGAATATAGGAAGGAAGAGCCACTGGGATTACATCAGTCCTGGTGAACATGGGAAATCTGGAAATAACCTAACCGCATCTAAAAAGCAAAACTAACTGGCTTAGATGGGCGGTATTGTCAAAACTGGACCTTCTTTCATCAAGGCGTACTTGGATAAATCTTAATACATTTTGGTTCCAAGAAAAGTGAAATTCACACCATAAGACTTTAAACTAAAGTTCCGAATTATGAGTTGGACATTAACAAACGAAAATTTTCATAACCTTCGTTTCTGGTTCAATAAATTGCGTTCTAGAAATGTATTCAAGACGCATATATAATGATCTGCTGTTGCAAATAGCATACAATGGGGGCAATTCATCAAACAAAATACGAAATGCTCATAATCCACCCATTACTTCTTGCTGTTATGATTAATTTAGTTTCCTAATGGTCGCACAACGTCTTAAATTACAAGTGATGTCTCGGCGTGGCAAAAAATCCCGACGAGAAAAACTCCAACATTTGGAGGTCACTAAACGAAAATTCCAATTCCGCAATGGCCTTCGCAGAATATTACGAAGGAACCTGCGAATACTGGAAACTTGTGCACGCTTTGTAATTTATGCAGTCACTTACAGTGTACTAATTTTACTATTTGCTGCGGCATGCTTCGCTATCTTCGCTTTTGCCTATATTTTCTATAGCAATATTTAGAAATTTTTTTTAGAATTAAAAAAAAAAAAAACGAAAACTAATAGTTCGAAAAACCAAGTGTTTTTCTACAGTTGGAAACTACAGTAGAAATCATCACAAACTACTAATTTCCTTTTTACCAAATTTACCAACAAATTTCAAACTAACCGCTCATACGATGCTAATTGAAACAGACTGTAGAAGTTTGGTGTAGAAGTACTGAACATGCAAGGAAGATTAGCCACATGTAAGATGATATTTGAACAAAACATTTAGATAGTAAAATATTGTAAACTTGCCATATAATAACCACAATTTAATTTATAATTGCTTTAATTTTGAGATTTTGAATTCAAAAAAGCAAAGCATGCAGGATTAAAGTAAAAGGAGACAAGTTGTTGTTCACAATTTGGAAGTTCAAATTCAAGATCCGTTGAAGTGAAGACGTTGAAGTGAAGTGAAGACATTAATTAAAAATTTCGAAATCTTCAGAATTCAGTTGGGAAAAAATTTCAAAAATCTTCAGCAGAAAATTCAGTAAAATTAAAAAAAGTTTAATTGATGAATTTATTGCTGAAGAATGGGATTGTCAAGGGTTAAGATATAGGAATGGAAAGTTTCAATTTAACCCAGCAAGCATCCCGAGCAGCAAATCGTCGAGATCATCCCTAAAACAGCTAACTAACAGAGGCACTTTTCGCTGTTCCAGTTTCTAATTGATGAGTTCGAACGGTAAACTGCAAGTAAAAATGAACCCTTCTTCTAGTAATGTTATTTTTAATTGAAGACAGCAGCTTAGTCTCATGCATGATCCCAATCTCTTGATAATGCTTGCAGAGAAAAAAGTGAACTGATCATGGAATTCTCATTCCATTGGAAATATTAAATTGGTAGAACAAAGGGCAATTATTGGTTTTTCAGAAACCAACTTGTATTATTTTTACGAATAGTAGACAGAACAGTGATTTGCACAGCAAACATATGTGTGATGATACATTTTCGATCAGCAGGGGGTAAAAAAACGGAAACAATTTTGAAATATCCGAATCAATCCATTTAGAAGCCAAACAATTCATAGGAAAATTTCGATGCGTGCCTTCTTACCATGATTTAGGTCATATAGATATTTTATTCGATAGCTGCTATGTCATTTTGACCCGTTATTATATAAATATTCGTTAGTGAACAGCAAAAATACTTCGAGATATTTCACTTAGTCGGATGTAATATTTCAAATTTTAAAAAATTTTTTCACCCATGAATGTCTCATTCTGTGTGCCGCATGCTAACTTACAGCTAAATAGCATTCGACACCAAACCGTTACGAAATTTAATTTACAAAGTTGGTTTATTTTCATAAATGGAAACCATGGTTAGATGTTATAAAAATACGGTTGAATTTAGTTGAATTCAACTAAAAATGGATAGGGAGCAACAAAATCGTTATCGATACACAAATTTCATTCGAAGTAATATAAATGATTTGGGTAAATGAATATAGGAATAAACAACATGTGTGTTAGTAATGGTAAGTATTTGCGGTTTGATATCAAATCATTTAATTTGTTAAGGAGATTCTGTCTTGGGCTAACAGAAGGTGAACCAACAATGACCGCTCAGTGTCATGGCTCGTCACTTTTAAAAGAGCTTTTAAAAATATCCGAAACGTTTGAATGTTCGAAAACTTTTTCTTTTTTAATAAAGAATCGAAGTGCTCATGAAGTTCGGGAAAAATGAATTGACCTTTTCGCCTTTATCCTTTGATAAGAGGAATTAAAATAATCATAGGAAATCACAAACACTGAGGACCAGAAGAGCTCCGGCTTCTAAGAAACATGTGGGCAAAACGGTCTGGTACTGTTACGAGGAGATTGTGTGATCAATCATTTTTTGCTTATTCTCTAGTCCTCTACTCCATGTCTCCCTTCTTTTTAGGATAAAATTAAGGTTATCACACAAAGAAGTTGTCACTAGAGCTAACTAAAAAAGGCAAGTCCAGAAAAAGGTACGGTGACAACTACAGTATTATGTCAACTATCGATTTTGAGCAGGATATCATGAAAACCAGTAATTCGGGCGGGACGGGGGAAAGGGGGACGGGAGAAGGAGGATTAAAAGTTGAAAATAACTGCTCGATGCAACAAATAACATCCACCATCTGAAAAATCGAAACATTTTGAAGGAAAGTTTTGTGTAATACAACGGAATTAAAACTGATTTTTAAATTAAGATTGAAGTTATGACTTGAAATCAAAGCAAAAAACCGATCAAGCACATAAAATGTTAATCTCGTCTGATTTACATAAAAATAAGCAAACTGATACAATAAGGGATACTGTATGCGTTTAGGAGGGCGGTGCTAAAAGCTTCATTTTCAAATGTCAACCATGTCCAAGATTCTGCGAGCAACTTTTGCTATATTTCCCCTTGAAATTTTGCAATCATAACTCATAATTGATATAAGTTTCTATAAAATTCCAGAAACTATTGCATACATCTCCAATTTTTTCACAATTTGACCCTTTTAGGAATGGTTAAACTAATCTAAATCCAGAATAAACGCTAACTGAATAATGAACCAACGAAAGGACAAACGAATGTAAATTATGAAAGGAGGTATCAGCACCATTGTATGTATTACTTTTCTTTTCAAAAAATTTCTTCAATTTGCAGAAATGTTTGCTTCATACATTTTCGAGATTGAAGCTTACAGATTCCAAACAAATCTGGATACGCAACACAAAAAAAAAAAACAAAATAACCAGAATATGTAAATCTTCACTTTAGATAAAGATAATATTTGATTCAAACAAGATTAAATGAAACATTTAAGCGACTAGAACAAATGACTAATTAGAACCATTACAGTTCATTAAATACAGAGGGAAACAAAAAAAAACTTCAGAAATGCATGAGATTCCAGAGACAGTATGCTTCGCATTACTGTTCAAAATATCGTTCGGCGAGGTTCTACAAGGAATTAAACAAATGGAACTTTTTGAAAGCAGTGTATTAAAGTGCAAATCAGGGATTATCTGAAATTATAATAAGTAGGACCAGTTTTTATTAGTTATCGAAATTTCAACTGTAAACGTTAATCCCATACCGGAGAATTTAACACGGTTTTCTGAGAAGCAATGAATCCATGATTATTCAAATTTAGTAAAGCCGATAAATGCTTCATGTTTTTGCTTAGAGAATAGCAAGATAGCAAGAGAAGTGAAACTTGGCTAAACTGAATGGGAATTGATATTATGCATAAACAAATTACTTCTGTCTCTCCATTACTTTTTCGCTACAATGCTTTTGTCCTGTAAAAATCCATGAAAAACATATTTAAATTTAACGATTCAGATATTAAAAATGTGTTATTTCGTGATTCACTTCCAAATCCATTAGATTTCGAAAGATTATATACATGAAAAAGCGCAGTGGCCCCTTAAATTAATCTAAAAGTTTGAGATCTCGTACAGTGGAAAGGAAGAAATTAAGTTAGCAAAACGATAACAAACTGTTTGATGCTTGATGCACAATAGAAATATTTTGAAATTAACAATGCTACCAAACTGAAAAATAATCCAATGAGGACTGGTAAAACAAGAAAATGAAGCAAAACTTTTATTAAATCCATTCGATTTGTATATTTGGATTAAGACTGTGGCAAATGCTAAAAATTAGTTTGCATGTGAGAAAACGAAACGTCGAAATCCTTAATTTTTGCGCTGTTGAACAAATCTTGTTAACAAGCACAAGTTTAACAACACATGTGAGGAATGGCTTTTGAAGAGTCGATGGAGTTATTTGGACAGAAGGAGTAAGAAATGAATAAAAGCTTCAACTCTTTAAGTCTATAATTCAGCATTTTTCATTTTTGCACTTCCATTATTTTATTATAAAACTAGCTCAATAACAAACAATCAAGAAAAGATCAAAGACAACATGACCTCCAGAAGTATCACGCTGTTACTTCTTGCGGTAACTAGCAGAAACGTTGTGAATCTCTGATCTCTAATCAGGATGATGAGCTGACGATTGATGTCAAAGAACGGAAAGACTCAAGGCCTCAAGTAAAACTTTCTGATATCTAATATAATTTAACATATTTTCCAGATAGTGAAAGTCATTGTAGTAGTGCAGTACTTTGTTGCGTTTATTATTCATCAGTCTTAGTTTATAAGCTCCAAATGCAATTTAGCATTTTGTGTCCGGCGCATTTGAACACTTCGGAGCCATGCGTGGAAAATCGTAATAACTGTATGGAATGAAAACGCATGACAATTTATCACATGTTACTGGTCTGCATAGAATTGTGGCTAACAAATTAGACTGAACTTATATTGTTACATTTCAAAAATATTTCAGGTAGCATATTTGCTTAAGCCATTGCATCTTTTTGCACATCGAAATGAGATGTGTGACATGTGCAAAGGGTATGTGACAGGTGCGGAGCGTAACATGACATGTGCACTTGCTGCCTGTTCATGGCATTTTCTATCCTCTTGAGCACGGCCGTATTTGGGATATGTAATTGCAGATTGAAAAATGGATACTGATAAGGGCAAACATCAGAGGTGGATACTGACACTCCAGAATTAACATGCTGCTCAAGAAACTATACAAAGAAAGACTTGAAATAAAAATTTATAACTTTTTAAAATTCTGTAAAATATGGAAACTTGAAGGATCGTGACAGGAATCCAAAAACCTCACGATCTAAATTTTCAAAACGATGGGGGAACAAAAGAAAAGTTAGGGACAAGAAGACAGAACTTCTTTTCCCATACAATAAATTATTTCATAGTGCTGAAAAAGTGCGGAGAGAAGTGTGTTGTGATAATAGTGCGACAGATAGACAGCCTAACTGGCTAGCTAAAATGGAACTAAGGTCTTAACGCTTTCAAACTACTCATCTTTACACACATGCATAAATAGTAATATTGATTTTGGTTGAAGGGAAATGAAGTCTGCTTTTCCTTCATCTTACACATATATATTATTGTTATTATGAAGTCGAAAAACCAGAAAAAAAAACTAAACGTTCCTCAATCTCCTCTACAGCAAATGTCTTGGAGACTATTCAATTCATTTTGCTATTCCAGGAAAACACTGAAAGACTCTAAAAATCCTCAAAATACAAGAGACACTAAGTGCAAGAAAGATATATGACAAGAAAAAAACATCTGAGTGCCAGGCAAGAAAAAGGTTCCAGAAGCGTTAGTCTCATCAGGCAACCAGAACTTACACCGAACTTCACAATGCTGCTTCAAACTTAAGCTGAGAAAAATACATGAAGAAGTGCCTTGAAGAACGAAGGACTAATGCATAATTTGAAAAGTTCAACATAAAAAAATCATTCATTTCGCTTCACTTGCACTAGGATGTAAATAGTCCTACAAATACACATTAACCTGCAAAATAATGGAAAATATTCTTGTGGCCCAATTGTAATATAAAGGTTGTTTAGATTCTTTGCTTGATTCTATTGGTGAGATAGGAGTATTCCGAACACTGGGGTATCATTAGAGGAGGGATTATGAACAAAATTTATGTACACCCGAAATGCAGAGGAATCATGGATAGCAACAGGAGTTCGCAGGGTTAGGAGAAATAATGAGTGACACAAAATAGAGGAAATAAAGGACAGGGGAGACTAACCTATTAAATGAACCTGTTTGCTTATTGCATTTATGGTGATTATAGGATATGACTAATACATATACAGCAGGCTCGTAGAATATCACACATTTCCAAATTTCCTCCGTTAAAGCGGATGAATGCCTTCCCGGATATTATCCACCAAAAATGAGGCCCATCTGGAATGGTTGGTTGTTAGAAGTTGCTAGGAAAAAACACTGCGAAGAGTCCTTTCTTCTTCATGCTCTTATTCTCTCGGTAATTGAATTATCGAGTAGATGTTAGATGAATCGATTATTTTAGATTATATCTGTTTAAGTGATTCAAAATAGCCAAATTGTAAATCTACGGAGAGCCTTGCCCAAGAGAACGTTGAGAGAGAATTCCAAATGGTAAACAATCTGTTCTCATTATACCCCTTGCATTTCTTTTTGCATTCACAAGCGATATAACGAAATATAACAACAGAATCAAGAACTAATAATATAACCCAATTACATAGAGCCATAATTATGGGACTGAAAGAAATTAATCGACGGATATGCATCAACTAAACTAGAAAAAAGTCGCTGAAGGAGCTTTTGCAAAAGGGCAACATTTATATCAATAAGATGAGATAGTGCATACTGCGTGCAACCCCCTACTGCTGCTATGAAAAGAGAGAAGCTGCACTAAAGTAGGGAGGTCACAACATATCAATCACCACTAGCATTTGATACAACGTCAATCTATGGTACGCAGCAATTGAATGCTATGTTAAGAGGGAGGTCGAATGGCATAAACCACAACGGCATAGGTAAATTCCTGACAAAGCCCTTCAGAAAGAAGACAAAAAAACCCAGTTCCAAAAGTACATGGTTGAAAACTTGTACCCAAATGCTTATTTATGGATATACATGGCAACACTAACAAATCTCCGATGGCTTCTCTGACTTGACAATGACTTACAACTTCCTTCACTACGTCTAATCGGTGTCAGCCAACGACTCACCTGTAACAAACATCATAACGGTTTCTCAGTTTTTTTTGACAAGATATTCATAACTAACCTTACTTAGTTTATCCATTCCAGACTTACAGCATTTGCCCACATCACAAGATATTTAGAAAAAAATAGATCTTCATTTACAGATTAAAACAAAAAATACAAATATTCTTTCGACAAGAATACATCTGCCACAACAATAAAAAAAATCACTTCAAAAACTACTTAATCGAAGATTAAAAGCAGTTCACACTACAACGAAGAGAAGGTTGCATTGCATCAGCCTTTTTCACACAAAGAAGTGCAAGAAAATGATCACCACTGGAAAAACTCTTAATTAATTTTATGGACCATAATATGATAACTATTAAACCCAATTTAAGCAGAATTTTTTTCATGCGGTGAAACTAGCAATAAACAACAGCGATAACGCCCACGAACATAAAAGATAAGACTCTCGAAAATTCAAGAGAAATATGTTAAAGTAATAATAGTTCAAGATATATCACACGTTGGATAATTTTTCAAAACTCAAAAAATTTATGGTTAGACTTTATAAAAAATTTCAATCCACCGTGGAGAAAAATATACAGGAGCAAAAGGAGTTCCCATACGAAGAAAAATACTTATATGATAAAAAACCTGTTTATGAAGAGAATTTGAGATACAAAAAATTACCAGGGAATACCTGATTCCCGGCTCAAATAGTCTGAAAATAACTTTAGGCGTAATATTATCACAAATAATGAAGTGTATAGTACAATGCGACAATAGAAGACCGGAATTCATCGTTCAGCCAAAATGTCAACAAACAACCAAGGAAATTTTGTATCGACTGAAATTCCTCTGCGCCCGGTAAATAAAATGCAGATAATAGAAGCTCATGATAATGAGATAATACATTACATTTCTGTTTCCACTTGAACCAATTTCAAAATAACGCAAACAATTATTACAAAAACATTTGAATGCACTTGCAGCTATTTCATAAATGGCTTCCAATAAATAATGACTCCATCAGTAAATACAGAAAGTGAAGGAACAAATAAACGAGGCCAATGGATTGAGTGATTATAAGAACAATCAAATACTACAAAAATCTTTTCTTTTTGAAAACAAAAACTTCATTAAAACTAAAACAACGTAATATAAGGAAAAACAATAGAAATGACTAGCACGGATAAACGTAAATCTGCAATATCATGTAAAAATACTGAGAAAATCCAAGAAAAATAGCCTGGTAAAACCTCTAGAAATAAGGCTCTTTTAAGATGGTTTATCCTAGATCTGAACTTTTCAAAAAAGTTAAGATGAATTTTAGAAGTCAAATGAACAAAAACATTGTCTGCTACAACCACAGCCCGTTTTAGCACAGTGCTTATGTCCGGACTGAACGCCACCAATAAAAAATAAATTTTTGTGAACATCACAACAATATATATGAAATGGAGTAGAGATAAAAAAAATGAGTTAAGAAGTGAATTTATTTCGGTGGTTCAAACCTGGTCCATTAACTACTGGATCCTTGACATCAACGAACAAATACTCAGACTTCGATGTATGAAATGAGAGTCGAAATATACACAGGTTAAATGGCTGCTCAATTACAGCAAACCCGAACGATCCGTCATTTACAATTCTGTATCATTTTCACTTTTGCCGGTTTCGAAAAGGTGCCGTCGGCGCCAAGACGGCCCCAGCTTCAACAAATACTGAATTATTTTTCAATTCTTAAACATATTCCCTTCTGTATCAAGTACATTATGTTAAGATTCATACGAATTAATAAAGTGTGACTTTTTCTTGGTCTCTGCATTGAATGTGCATCAACTGAAAGATGATCGATTTTCAGTTCTAAATTTGAACATAATTCCCTTACAAGTTTTAAAAATATTTCGATATGGAGAGGATAAACTTTAGAGTTGACGCAATTAAATGCTCTGGGAGATTTTTAAATTTTATTTCGTGATATTATCAATATCTCTGTAGCAATGGCAAACCTTTCTGAGAAGTTCACGTAGTTTTTCCATTTCACAACGCATCGTATTGCAATACTGCACACAATCCCACATCATACGTGCTATATCAGTGTCATCCCGCGTATCCATGGGGATATCTTTATGCAGTGGTGCAGAAAGTCGAAAAAACGGCACATTCATGCTGTGACACCAAGAACGGGCTCGTTCAACTGGCGCTCCTTCCGTTGCAGTTACCTGGAAAATGCAGTTGACAACTATTGTTATCCATAATGCAGCATATTATATCCAAAATTGTCATGAAAGATTG
>NW_018108290.1:23305-38683 GCF_000183805.2 Loa loa | reverse complement strand
CAAGTTTTAAAAATATTTCGATATGGAGAGGATAAACTTTAGAGTTGACGCAATTAAATGCTCTGGGAGATTTTTAAATTTTATTTCGTGATATTATCAATATCTCTGTAGCAATGGCAAACCTTTCTGAGAAGTTCACGTAGTTTTTCCATTTCACAACGCATCGTATTGCAATACTGCACACAATCCCACATCATACGTGCTATATCAGTGTCATCCCGCGTATCCATGGGGATATCTTTATGCAGTGGTGCAGAAAGTCGAAAAAACGGCACATTCATGCTGTGACACCAAGAACGGGCTCGTTCAACTGGCGCTCCTTCCGTTGCAGTTACCTGGAAAATGCAGTTGACAACTATTGTTATCCATAATGCAGCATATTATATCCAAAATTGTCATGAAAGATTGTAAGATCGAAAACATCCAGTGCCTAAAAAACCTGCTCGACGAGTATAACTCCCAAATTCTTGATGGCAACAGCGGAAGAGTATGGGTTTGATGAGATTTCCAAATTTGATGTTGATAAAGGCATTGTTGGTATAACACCGGTACCGACGCTTAACAAACAACCAAGCTGCATGGCATTATTTTCTGAACTTGTCTGAAAAATATTGAAAAATCATGTTATATAGTGGTATCTAATACTGAATGCATTGACTGAAAGACGTTCATGTCAAAACAAAGAAAAAACCGTAAAAGAAAATAAACCATTAATCAAGCATTTTATTTTCTGTGCACAATACGTTACAGATTTTTTTTTAAAATCACAACCTGCTTGATATATATATAACAATCGAAAAATAAAACATACGAAGTGATTAAAATCTACAAACCTACCAAAAAATGCTTAGTAGTATTCCAAAATGCTAATTCAGAAAGCAATTCTAAGGCGGGATTATTTGAAATAATACCGCCATCAATATATCTATTATCAACGGAACTAAAATATGTTGGTGCTGCTGAAGTTCGTCGTAGTGCTTTCCACAGTAAAGTATCTGCAAAAGTTACCACTGTTAATTTTGGATAATACAAAGAAATTGTTGGAACATTATTTTTCCAAATAAAATAGTCGAAATCCGAGGATTTACAAAATATAACGTACCAGCAGGATCGGTATATCCAAGGGATGAATTTTCTTCGTCTGACAAAGGTAATCGAAAATTTCGCATTAATTCCAAACGCACTGGGAAACAATCTGCCCGTACTGTTGTCAAAATTAGTCTTGAAAACAAGGATAAATTTTATACATTGCTATATGTTAATCGTATAACACTAAAAAATATTACATAAATAAATCACACAAAAAGAAGGCAGTCCATCATACTTACTTAGGCCAAGGTATAGAAGCGAGGGTCATATCTGTGCCAACTTCTGCTTGTATAAATAATTCTAATAAAGCCGTATTATACGGTCGGGTCCAACTGTCAAAAACAAGATCCTTTAGACGCAAATAAATTTGCTGACATTCACGCAATGTTTTCCCTGCAAATAAAATCTCAATTAGCAAAGTGGAGAATTACTACATGGCTGCCACAACTTATTTGGAGCAATTTTAATCATGTTATATCAATAATTATCCAGAAAGAACACAAACCTAAAGCTAAAGCAGCAGCAATGATTCCACCTGTAGAGGTACCAGCAACCATATCAAAATATGAAAAAAATGGTTCTCCCATTACTTTCTCAAGTTCCAGTAGCATCTGAAACAGTAAAACCACCACTACTAAATTATCCTTTCCCTCTTCTCACCACAGCCCCAACTTTAAGCTCCTTTATGAGAAAAAGGAACAACTGCACAGTGCTAACAGAAAATCAACAAAAATGAGAAAAAAGACGTACGAAGAAACAATTATTACTTGTATGATAACAAGACCACGAATTCCACCACCATCAAGTGACAATAAGTTCACAAAATCTGGTATTTCCTTCTTTACTACTAATTCTTCCAATTTCTTCATCATTTGTTCGTAACAAAACTAAAATATACCGGTAATGACAAAACAAGTATCAGCTTCCAGGTTTTAAAATTCCACGTTACAGTAAATTCAAAAAAGCAACACCGCTACAAACCTTCTGCTTAAAATCCTGAATAGAGTTGCTGACTTTAACATCTACGGATGTTTCCAGGTCATCCATGAAGGCAGAACTACCAGTTCGAGGAATCATATAATTTTCAGCACTTTCTATCAATGACCATGAAACATCCTTCATTTCATCCAGCTTCTTGCCGTTCACACATCCAGAAACACATCCACTTTTCCCTCCACTTTCACAGCGACGTGCACCACAAATTGCAAGACTTTTTACCAAATCCCATCTGAAAGTAATGCTTTTGTGAACAAGTTTACAAACGAAATATAATCTAGAAACTTTGTAACCATCAAAACGCTGAACTTACTCCTGAAGCTTAGAAGCAAGATGTCGCGGAGTCTCACCATGTTTATTTTTTACGTTTGGATCAGCGCCTAAGCAGAGAAGCAATCGAGTCATTAATAGGTCCCTTCTTGAAACAGATAAATGAAGAGCGGTATCACCACTTCGATCTGGCACATTCAAATCGCAATTATAGGACGACAAACTCATAACCATACCTAGGAATTATTTAATTAATCAAGACGGTTTGTACTTAACATAAATATCTGGAACAACATTATGGATATGTATGAAATGTAGAAATACGTCTCGACTTCTCACGGAGATAAACAATGCCTATGTTGTGGAAGAGTAAACTGAAAAAAAAGGACAAAAAAAAGAAAAAAAGAAAAATGGACTGATTACGTAAACCACTAACCAACATCACCTTTACTGACGTACATATGAATCGGTGCCTGTCCAGCATTGTTTCGAGCATTCAGATCAAGTTCCTTGTGTTTAAGGGATAGTAATCCCATTAACGGTGTTTTAAACTGTGCTGCGTGTAATATTGTGTTCCCTGTAGCTGGATCTTTTTCATGCAGTAATTTGGGAGAAGCTTCAAGTAATGTCCGGATTACTTCCGCTGATTTTCCTTTACTTTGCATCGCTTCAAAAAGTGGAGATCGACCAGCAACACGAATATTGACTTCAGCACCATGTGAGATCAAAGTTGATACTATCCGTGGATTTGCATTCCGGATTGCAATCAGTACAGGAGTATATCCATCGTGATTGGTTGTATTCAAAAGAGAATGCGTCTTATCAAATTCCCAAAGCAATTCTAACATAGTCACCGATGCTAAGGCTGCATAATGTAATGAATTATTCCCTTTAATATCTCGTGCTGCCGGGTCGGCACCAAGTTCCAGAAGTCTTCGAACGATTTCCAAGCGGTGCATTTCGATCGCAAGCATTAACGGATAACGACCTTCCGGCTGTGCAGTTACTTGAAGCATCCTGAAAAGATATTGTGATTTAAAAATTACGTCACAACTGAAGTATGTTAAAAATGATTTTAAAAAAAAAGGATCCGTAGCGTGCATCCACCAACAAGGTCTTTTATACACGTAGTCGTAAAGTGACTTACACATCAAATAAACCCTCATTTGTCGCTTGAAACCTTTTAATGCTTTCATCTGCAAAAAAATCGGTCCGATTCGTAGCGATTGCGATTGGAACAATTAGCCAGAGTGGATGCGCACGCAGCGCAGTTACCAAATCTCGTACTAGCCTACGATTATCACTCTGCATGTCTGTAAAAAATCAATAGTTTACTATAAAAAAACAAAGAAAACAAAGTTTCATGACAAACAAAACAACTCCGAACTGAAAGCTTGTCGGACAGTAAAATATACTTACCGAGCAGCATAAACAGTGCTTCACAATCATAGCACCGATTACATAAATCGATAGCTTCTTGAATTTCATGGGTTCGGAATATGCTTACAGTAACAAGCAATTCAACCTCTTCTCGTCTATTATCGTTTTTTTCTTCATTTTCCTTCGAAAATAGCACATGGAATAGTGGTGCTGCAGGTCGATTCTTCAGTGTGCCCTGTACAACGCGCAGTCCCTTTTTGCTATTACTGTGAGGATAGACGGAATTATGAGCTCGCAACAACTCTACCGGAAATGGCACTACCTAAACAATAGAATCAGTAAAATACACAGTCTTCTGTTAAATGAAACCAATAGTTAACATCTATTAATGTCATATGTATGGAGGAAGAAATGAAATACTTCATAACAATCGGAAGGTATCCAATAATCTTCACCAAAAACGCGTTCTCGTGCGCTTGACCAAAGTTCACCGAGTTTATGTGAAACTTGAGCTAATGAAAACAAACTGAAATTTTCGAACTTGTAAAAAGAGATAAAGTAGAATTTATTGAGTTTTGCCTAATGTTCATGTACACTAATGCTGTTAACTACAGTTTGATGAAGGCTGATTTAGTCGTTTTATTCTAAGACGAATTTCCCATATATTTACGAAAACCTGACCTTGGTTTGACTGAGGTTTTCCTTGTTGTTGGTGATGGCGGTGGTGTTGTAACTCCTTCTTCAGATGCCAAAGTCGATGATGGCATACTTCCAATTTCCGATAAAATAGCCGTTTCGGCATTCGCTTGAGCTTCATCGATTTCTTGCGACGAAGATACCTTGAGAGACGATTCACTGATCGACGAAGATATCTTGAGAGATGATTCACTGATCGACGAAGATATCTTGAGAGACGATTCACTGATTGTTGTAGTCAAGTTACTGTACAGCAACGAAGCGGTACCAATTTGTTCACTAATCATTTCAACCGGCTTTTCATCCTCAGTTTTACTCTCATCTGCATCAGTTATTTGCGAACTAATGCCCACAGTAATGGCTTCTAGTGTCGATGTATTTAAATCAGTCATTGAATATACCTGTCTACTGCTTCCTTCGCTTTTCAATATTCATCACGATTGCTCTTTAAAAACAGTGATTACTATGTTAATAAGGAAAGATATGTTACATCTTATTCGACGATACTACGTTTACCGTTCGCACGACACAACATCTAGTTTTACTTGAAACTGTTGAAACTTAAATGATTTTTTCATTAACATAATCCTTCACACATTATGTACTTTATGGAATTTTCCAGTAACTGCTACAACTCAAATACTACCATACTTCTATGTTGTGTAGTAAATCTTTGTTCAGCTCAATGATCGTCGACCTGCAGATGCTGTATATGTGATCTGATGCCTAAAATACATATGCTTAACGTCAAATGCAGCAGCACTTGAAATTATCCTGCGAACGGAATACTCAGCAAATAAGCTGTTCGTTAAACAAGGTATTCAATAGATAAGGTTTGTTGCTTCATCTCTCATCCCTTACTACCTGATCGCTCCTAACTGAGTGGCAGTTTTTCACATAACAGAACCCTTTTAAAACCTAATAAATCTCCAATCCGTACACAGAAACTCTTAACAAAGACCTTATCACCAAACCAGCTAATTAAATTCGCCGAAATGCAATATCGCGCAACTTGCGTCTCAACTCATCGTCCACATTCTGGCAAGAAGTGCACGACTTCCTAACACTGTATCTCCTTTGACACAATACTATTTATTTACCTACAGCCTTCACCCAGCATTGTTTTCTATCGTAGCAATCTATGACACTCTTCAACAATCGTTATCTCTTTGATAAACCTCGACAAATTCACCATTTCTCTGACGTCCGCTTTTCATAGAAAGTCACGAAAGTGACTCCATGCAATTTTATATCCCAAAGTTAAGCCTCCTCTTAACAGAGGAAAAGTGCAAAAGAGGGAAAGGGAAATAATCAAACGATAAATGTCACTGCTAAACGACATGGAAATGGCCTAGAGCAGAGTGAAGTTGATACATCACTGTCTTAGATTGAACAGGCCTATATTATAACCAATCATCCTCTCCCTCACTTCCTTACTTCCATAACGGAAGGAAAAGAACAACTTCATAGGCTGTCTTATTTGAATTTATCACACTAAGCACTGAGAGTACTTAACTGCAGCTATCGTTATTTTGGCCCAGCTCCAAATGCATTCATAAATGACCAGTATAAGCCGAGTTTCAATCACTATTTGTTGAAATTTTAATGAGTAAACTAGTATCTTTTCATTTCGATTACAATTTCCACTAAATCTATCACCAACGAAAAGCTGAATTGATCGTATTACTTAATGAATCATCTCTGATCATCCGTCTATCAAGCAAAAGATTTTCTCCAATAGTTTTTTTTTTTTTTGACAATATTTTAGTGCTAAACCACAATTCTCTAATAAATGTAAACTGTAATATATTCCAAAATATTGTAGATCTTTGTGATTTTATTTGTTCACTGTGCAGAATAATCAATTTCGTAAGAGACTATCCCTTATGAAATGCTAAGTTCATCCATTTATCAATTTTCAAGCTTCAAAAATTTGAAATTTAAGCTATAGCTCAAAAGCATAGTATTCAAGGGTTTGAAAAAGATTACAGACGATTCGAAATGGTCGTTTGTCCACAACTGCTTCCTATTTACTCATACAATGTGTTACCATGGTGACGATATACATTTGCATACCTGATGAAATAACGCTCGCATGGCATTGTTTGCCAACATTTCCCGATTTGTCCACTCTGATTATTCACTATAAAAAGTAAAATAAGAGCAATCTTTCCGCATTGTTTTGGTATCTGTATACACACTACAAGTTCTTCTATAAGCTGAAGCTATGGCTATAATTGCATGTATTGTTTCCCACTTCTCTTAATGGATTCCGCTAGGCTGCTAAGAGATTTGACGAAGCTGTAAATGGGTTCTGTTGGTCTCAGTGTATGGCATCCATTGTACATTTAATAGTTAAAAAAAAAGAAAAAAAAACGTGAAGTTGAAAAAAAGATTGTAATTAAGAGACCATTAAATGAATAAGTCTCAATAGTTTATATTGATTGTCTGCGCATATTAGGCTTGCATATCTTTCTCTCTCTCTCTCTCTCTTTGTGTATGTGTTTGACATGTGGACTCATGCAGGTTCCAGTGACTAAGGCTCTTTTTTTCAGAAGCCTATCCAAGCATTTGTCATTTATATCACTGGCAAGCTTAGCAAAAGCTATTTCTCACCTTTCCGAATCTGATTACATCCTAAATAAACTTCCTGATTAATTGGAAAAGTTTTTTTTCTTGAAAATCATATTGAAATCTTACAGCTAATTCCTGGAATGTATCTTTATGTTATGAATTATTGTATGTAATTATTCTCTGGCACAGCAGCGAAACTTTCATTCCAGAACTTTCATTCAGGTTTTATGGAATGGATCGTCGCGGAGCATTTCAGGGTGGTTTTGGTAGCAGCAGTACCGGTAGTTTAGATAGTCACGCTTCATTTGGCTATGCTGAGAGATGGTCCAGGTATTTGAGCCGAGCTACTTTTCACTCAGAAAAAAATACTCAAGTTTGCCTACCCTTATGGTCATTTTGCGCCTTATCTGACCTATTAAGAGTGGAAGTGGGAACTGAAATTCTTCCATGTTCTTTCACCAGATATTCTCACTTCCTAAAAATGTGATTGATTACGGAAATTATTCTGCAAATTAATGAAATAAAACGTTGATTTTAACATCATGGCATCTTTTTAGTACTTGAATGAGTTTTTATGCTTTGATTGGGATTCATTTGAGAAAGAAAACTGATGTTTCAACTGTTTTGTTTATATTTGTTTTTAAATTAATTTCTCAACTTTTCTAACAGTCGAAAGAAAACTAATGACAGAAATAAGGTTAGCTCTTCTTCTTTTTCTCTTTTTTAAAATTCCCATCCTTCAAATTTTTGATGAAAAGTTTTGCAGCTCAACAAGAAGTCAAGTTGGTGGACCACGGCGAATAGGTAGTGGTTTACGTCGTATAACGCTTGATTGGGATAAGCCATGGGTTCCGGTAACAAAGCTTGGTCGTTTAGTAAAGGATGGGCGAGTAGCTACCATCGAGGAGATCTACCATAGATCGATACCCATTCTAGTCGGTCACCTCACCTTACTATTGTAATTTAATAATAGCATATTGATTACTGCAAAACTATATTATTTCTTTTAAATCGAAATTACTTTTCCCTTTACAGTTTTGAAATTTATTGGTACTTTGGAAGTTTACGTAATACATATGATCTTTACACGTGACTTTCGACAAGAATGCTCTAATAAAAAACAATTACTTCATCTTCCAGTTAAAGAAGAGGAAAAACTGCAGGAATATCAAATTGTGGACCTACTGGTGCCAAATTTAAAGGAGCAAGTGTTGAAGATTCTTCCCGTACAAAAGGAAATCCGAAATGGGTTGCGTACTCGATTTCGGGCGTTTGTTGCTATTGGTGACAGGGATGGGCACGTGGGTCTTGGAATGCAGTGTGCAAAGCGTGTCAGCACTGCGATTAGACGTGCGATTTATCGTGCCAAGACAGCGGTAGTTCCTGTTCGTCGAGCCTATTGGCACATAGAACATGGCCTGCCTCATACTATACCCTGCAAGGTACTCACCATAATCTGTTTTCTTTTTTTAAGGTTTAAATAGCCTACTCGATGTTATTGATTTTTTAATACTGCACTCTGTAGCAAACTTATTGTTAGGGTTTTAAAGCGAAACACTGAAATATAGCAAAAATTATAATCTTGAGAACTTTCACCGAAAGAAAATTAGTTTAGATAATGGTTCGTTACTGTGACGTGCGAGTAACACTTTATCCAGCTCCTCGCGGCACCGGTATTAGTGCACCACCCATAGTGCAGAAACTGCTACACTTAGGTGGCATTCAGGATTGCTATACGTCAGCATCCAGTTATACAACGTTAGGCCCAGTTGCAAAGGCTACATTCCTCGCCATTCAGCGTGCTTACTTGTTCGAACCGGAGAGTGAGAAGAATGAAGAAGACAATGCTTTCCGGAACTGATGCAATTTAACTCATCATGATCTTCATTGTCCGAAACAAGTCTGAAAAGTTCCGTTTATTCCTGAGTTTTCCCAATTTTTCCGGGCAGATTAGATTACTTTAGCGGTAGATTAAATTACTTTATAGATTATAATCATACTTCAGACTTCAAAAGCTTACAAATACAAAAGCTTACAAATATTGTTCTCGAGGTTTCACAGATTTGAGTAAACAATATTATTTTTGAGTTTGTTTGTGAAATTTGAAAACCTTTGGTAGTCTATCATTTCATTCTCTTGTTATCTTCTGAAAAGATAGAGATGATTCAGGAAAAATGCATTAACATCGAGCTCTAACGCTTTCTTTTACGCGTTCAATTTTGGCTTCCTAATTTATGTCAAACTCGTTATTTGTTGAAAAATTTCCGTCTCACTTCAATTCAAAATGTAAATCTAGAAATTTAAATCTTTCAACTGTTTCGGTCTAGAATTCATTCTCCTCACATGATGAACACAAAACTTTTTTTTAACATCAATATTTCAAGCGAGCCTAATTTTTGTGCTTTTCATTTATTGCTGGATTTGAGACTTTTATTACGCTTTTTTTTATTTTTCATTCATTATACAAAATAAATTTTACTATAGGAGCATTTCTTTGTGTCACTGAATCGAGTGCTTTGTCCCCAAGCTACTTGCTTATTTCATTGCATCATCAAATATTTAAGAGAACTTACTGAAATATAACAGCTAAATTCACATAATTTACCGGTTCCCAAAACAAAATTTTTTGAGATCAGTCATTAGTTGGTGACAGATCTAGCTATGGAGTAACGTAACGTCGACAAAGATGCTTCAGACATCCTATTCAGAATAACACTTCAATTTGAAACTTGTTTCCTCCACCCGTAACACCAAAACCACACCTTCTTTTATTGCTAATAAAATGTTCTCTACACATTAAAGTTTGATTAGAAATGCAAAAATACCATTAAAGCGTATCATTCTTGTAATCTGTATTTATTCACACTGTGTTTTCAGGGAAATGCAAGTTTTCTGGAGTTTCTTTATGCACCAGCTAATACAAATCTCTTTTTGCACTAAATGTGACGCGTGGTTCTATTTTCCCACAACTTTTTAGATGACCAATCGTGTACGATCGTTGGCAACTCGGGTCACTGCAAGTTTAACAACAGTTCAGCCACTTTCATCTTCTGCTGCTTCAACTGTAATCATCGATCTTCTGTTTGATATTTCATAACCTGAGCAGTAAAATTTAGTCATAATTCTAATTTGTTTAGACTTTAGACTGCTTAAATGATATGAAAAAATTATTTTCCAGGGTAATGACGAGATGATGATTGAGAAACCTTCCTTGAAACGAATCGAATCATTCACTTCACATATACATCATTTTGCTATCACATCACCTATTGCACATCATTCTTCGGATGAAAATGGTGAGCAATATCTTCATGTCACATTCGATATTATCTTCTTTCAGCAAAGAGGATGGGTTAAAAGATTAACGTCTACGTTGCAAAGTACTATTGCGTCAATCGCTTTTGCGATGACTGACCAGACAGCACTGATAACAATGATAGTATCAATAATCTCAA
This sequence comes from Loa loa, assembly GCF_000183805.2. Lineage (NCBI taxonomy): Eukaryota > Metazoa > Nematoda > Chromadorea > Rhabditida > Onchocercidae > Loa > Loa loa. Next base: position 28,223 of record NW_018108290.1, on the reverse strand, counting down.
CATTCCTTGTACCTTAAACTCAACTTTTGTCTTCTTCATCTTAGCCATTCCCATGCATTTTCCTATAAAACTTCTAAATTTTTTGCAATACATTGTTTTCTCAGTTTCAAGCACTATTATTATGTCTGGAACTCTCGATATTTGAAAATTACCATTCAAATTTGAACTTATTTTTGCCTCACTAACCAGGATATATTAGATTTTCCAACATTCATCATCTTTATGACTTTCTGAATGCTAAACTTTTTTTTCGTAAATGTTGAAAATTTTTTTTTTTGAATTGGCAAGCACTGATAACATACAGATAGAATTTTCGCTTAACTTTCTGAATGAAGATTACAGTTTCAAGTCCGGAAAGCCCAAAATTGCATGATATTGTGGATGCTGCCCAGGAGGAGAACATAGCATTTAAAAATGAAGCTGCAACGAATCAATATTTCACGTATGACGTTAAGCATGCGCAACTCAGGTCCATCTCTAGTCGTTTACAAATTTTTGGGAACAAACAATTGCAAACAATCCTGTTTCGTCTAGGATGTTGAAACTGGATGAGACTTTTTGCAAAATTTTTGACATAATAGCAGCAGCAGTAATCCAACGTTAGATCAACGTTATTCACGCTTCATCTCACTCCTTTTTTTTTCGTAATGACTAAAATTAGTCTCTTGGGAAGCCAAGAATGAGCAAATCAGGAAAGGAATCAAGTTGCAAAAGTTGTTAGCTAAAAACATAAGACACACCTCACCTCTCTTCATTTTTATCTTATGTATATTATTATCGTTGTTTCGCTTCACTCAGTAAGTTTTTCAGAATAACGGTACTTGGTCCCGGTGGAGTTACTATCCCCGAAGTGGATCGATTAAGGCATTTGATACCGGATGGAACAATTACTGTCATGTGTTTAACTTGGAATGTTGCCTCAAGGGTTATTAAAATTTCTCTTTTTTTCCATTAAATCGATGAATTTTTTTGCAAGTTCAGTAAATTCGAATTATTTCAAACTCTAAAAATTCTCATCTGCTTCAGAGAACCCTGAAAATTAGCAAGGGTTCTTAATTCGCACTGGTTAGAATAAATCATAATTGCGCTTTTCAGTCACAAAATCATTTATCGAATATCGGAAAACTGATTACAAATGAAAGACCTACGGATAGAGCTGATCTGATTTGTTTGTGTTTTCAGGAGCTTCCATCAATAAATGCGTTTTGTTTTTTTTTTTTTTTGTTCTGCCCCTCATATTATTGGTTTTTGAGTTTTCTGAAGTAAAAAAGGAAAAAAACTGAAGCAAAATTTCAAATTTTTAGATATTATCATCAGGAAACGGTGAAGTCGCTAACCGAAGCTGTCGCAGACACACATCTGATATTTTGCTGGGTACGGAAATGGTCGCAACTGGTAATTGTTTTTATTCGGGAGTCTCTGGTTGCATACACCTCAAGTTTGTTATTCCACTGTTTTTGCTAGTGAGCTATTTTAAAACACTTTGGATTTTGGAGACTGAGAAATTTATAGGACCTAAAATACGGTTTAAATTAGAAAATTTAAAGGGTCTAAATTGATGCATAGATTTGTATTAGTTAAGTATGAATCGGATACTTTTAGGTACTTATTTCATATCATTTCATTTATTTATTTACCACTGGAATTGCAGCTCCGGAATGGCAGTTCATCTCCTGTAGTCCAATCGTCAAGCCAGTTCGAACGAAAGGAGCGATTGCCGTTTTCTTTCGAATTTTCCAGACATCTGTCATTTTTGTAGCCTGTCACATGACTCGTTGGTTTTGTTTATTACATTTATTGATGAGTAAAGCACCAGATTTTCAAATTAAATACAAATTGAAAATTAAGCAGACAATTTATTAGGTCAATCCAGGAATTAGCAGCAAGATTAAATGTGCTGAACAAATGGGACAAAAGATTTTGAACAGTGTCTTTAATCAGAACTTATCACACTGCAAATGTTATAACAACTCCCTATCGATTGATGCAGTCGGGATCCTAATTTATTTGATATAATTACAATGTACGGATTCAGATTGTTTCAGATGGACCAGTATTGAATCGTATATGTGATTATTCGAAAATCTGTGATTCACTGCGATTTTCAGCACAAAGCGGTGCATTGCCTTTTTCTGGCGTGAAAGAAGCTGATTGTGTAAGTTTTGATAGTAAAACATTTATGTTAGTGTCAAAGTATAAATTAAAATCTTGCAACATTTTATATGTATTTAATAACTGTAGAGGGAGGCAGGAAAAATGGAGGATATCATTTGTTTCATGATTGAATACATGATGCTTGAGGAAGCCATGTCCATGTAAAATTACTACTAAAATTCAAATCCTCACAGGTTTTCTGGTTTGGTGATTTGAATTTTCGCCTTCGAAGTAGGGAGCGAGTTGATGCATTGGATTCACAAAGCAAAAAGCACGAAAATATGACAGACTCCTTCTTCGATCAATTACTCATTGATGATGAGTTGACATTAGAAAGGTGTAAAGGTCCGTTTCTGATTTTTCCAAAAGAAAACAGTATCGCATTCGTTAGGATTAATTGTCTCAACTTTTCAAGATGTTGTAAACAATCCGTTCCATTTTCAGGTAATGTTTTTAAAGGTTTCAATGAGGCTTATATCAACTTTCCACCCACGCATAAGTTTATTCTTGGCACTAACAATTATGTTAGTGATCGGATTCCATCATATACGGTATGAATTTGTCAACTTCGGCGTATTAAACGATAGGAATTTATTATTTCATTGCTTCATTCGCAATAACTGCCAATTTTCAGGATCGAATTTTGTATTATGCAAAAGAATCAAGTCGTATAAGACCCGGAAAATATGATTGCTTATGGGAAGAGAATGCTTCTGATCACAAGCCAGTTTATGGCTTTTTCACTATGCGTGTTTTGGAACAGCGGTATTAATGACTGATAAAACCACTTGTAAAGTATATTTGATGTTGCATTCTTCTATGTGGAAAATTTTCTTAAATGAATGGAATATCAGAACTCTCGAATATCCATTACTCTTCTCAACAGCATGTTGTTTGCTGAACACTAAAACATTTATGCCATCTTATTTATCGCTGTGAAATTATAAGTGCAACCACGAGTAACTTCAGCTGATAAGGAGATGATAAACTGATTTTCACATACTAGCATGCCACTCGCTTGCTACGACAGAATTTTTGTAATTGATGGACTGATCTACTATCCCTTATTATATTCAGATTTCACATTGATTTTAAATTTGAATTCTGTAAACAAAATGCTTGCATGCTGCAGTGTCCATCACTTATAGCCATGGATAGCTAATATTGATGTTCAACTACTACCTATCAAAGTTTGTTGCACTAAGTAAATGCAACAAGTAAGGTATATGAAGTTAACAAAGTTTGTTGCATCTTGTTTTTTTTGTGCAGGTTATTTATTTTCTGCAGTTGATATTGTCATTAGCCTTTGGTCCATGGAGTTGATCTCGATCATTTATCTTTTTCATCTTTGTCCGATGCCCTTTTGCATCGGTTCAGAAGAAGCTTATTGGAAATCTTTGCGCTGGTACTGCTAGTTTTTGAAAATTTTCAAAGAGAGTGCTAGATAGATCCTAATAAAAAGCTATTAGGTAATTTGATGATGATGGAACAGATCCACTCAATTATTTGAATGGTTTGGTGTTCAGAAAACTCTGAGGCAGTATCCTGTATTGCTTGAAAAAAGCCACTGTCATTGTTTCAAGTATTTTGATTTTTCAATCGATCCTACAGTATCATTGCAGTTTCTCTCACCGATGAGTGGTTGATATAGTTCCTTTGCTGCTGGTATTATTCAATCTGAACATTTTTTTTGTTGAGATTCCAAATAATATTTAGTAAATTGTTTGCAAATCATTCATATCAAGATGGATCCGGTAAAATATAACGTAACCGTTTCACAAATGTCAATGAATTATTTTTTTGTCCTCTTGAAATAATTTGTACTTTTCGTCCTCAGAAGATTCAAGTCTTTTTCGTTTAATCTGTCTAAACAAGAAAAACTGTTAAAATAAGGATTACAATACTAATTTAACCTTTTCAAAGGTTTTAAAATCTCCACACCTTGATCAAAATACAAACACAAATGTTTTCATTCCAAATTACTTCCATCATTCGCGGATATGCATTCAAAGTAATCGTGATCATGAAAATATAAATGAAGCTTTATTATTTCTCATATTAACTATTGACTAAACTTTGTAAGCAGAACAAATTCTCAATTTCGACTCATAGAAGCGAAAAACATTTAAAAACTGTAGAAATAACATATCCCAATGAATTGTGAGTTCTTTTGCTTTTTCTTTGAATATCATTTAAACTTAAAAATTTGAAACATGTGATACCGTACAAATATCGAAAAAAATAGTCGTTAAATTCAGTACAGTTAAGTCTCTTTCTTTCTATCGCATATCTTCATAATGCTAAAACTTAGCTTTTGTCAGAAATAGAAGAAAACAAGGACAAAATTGTACTTAATTGTATTGCTACAATAAGTCTTCATAGAAAGAAATTTGAATTAAAATTTAAATTGTACTTGGAAAAAAAATTTCGGATTATTTGTCAGTTTTCATAGAGTTCCACATGTTATTACCAAAAATTGTTTGTTTTAGTAAAGCACGATATGAAACAACTTTGCAGTTATATACTATGTTGCAAATTTATTATTATACATCACAAATGGTTATTAGCAACAATCGAATCTTCTCATTTGATTGCTTAAAAAAAAAAAAAAAAAAAAAAAGAAAATTAAAAGGAGGAGTGTGCAGCAAAAGAAGTCGTTAGAATTTGCGGAGGGACAAAAATGATTATAGTGAAGTGTGGCATAAGAAACCACAAACACGCTCAAGATTTGAAGTTTCAAACTTAAATTAGGTTAGTGCACAGA
>NW_018108290.1:18357-22959 GCF_000183805.2 Loa loa | reverse complement strand
ACAAATTAATAAATTTCAAACAAATATCATTCGCTACATAAAGATTGAGCAAATTAAAGCCAAAACTTGGCATTCCGTTTTCTATCCCAAAGCGCTTCTCTTTTGCTTATTCGTTGATCACCTGTAACAATGCACCCAGCACTCTTAGTACCTAAAAAATTTTACTATTTAATCCTATTATTTGCAGTGATGTCGTGCTGCCTCAAAAAATATAAAGCAAGCGCGATATCAATCATCTTTTCAATGATAGCGGGTACATTCGGACTTTTAAAATGTATAATCCAATTTTTTAAATGTAAATTTAGTTTTTCTTTAATTTGAAAATCAAAGTTAGATTTAAAGTAATTCCTGCATCATGAAAGGTTGGGATTAATTTAAAATGACCAAAAGATCCAATGTTGCCGACAATGCGCAAATTTTCATCCTGCTTTTCGAGTAATTTTTTTAAAAACGAGAAGAAAAAAGCAGCTTACATCATTAATAATGGTAGTGCTTTGCTTCGAAAATAGATTATAAAGGTTTTTATGTGAAAAAATTTCTTTTCTAACTTCATCAATTGTGACTTCTGCAGAATAATTTTGTTGAAAACTTTCAGCGATTATATATGCTCTGATTGCCACTTCATTTCTGGTATCACTGAAGTAAAAAATTTTTGCTCGAATAAATTTCATAACTTAAAAAATTCTTATTTCATTTGGTGAAAGATTTTAAAGTGCTTGAAATCATGGAAAAATTCAGTTTACCGTTTGTTGAAACATAACAACAAAAGAAATCGTTATAGAGGTTTAAAAAACGTACATTTCATACAGATGCCATATTTGTGTAAATTTATTGTGCTTTTCGGTTCGTTGCATTGGATTCTGAAATATCATATAACATTAAAGTATTGCGATTGGAGCACCACAAATAGGATAGTTTTGAAAGATTCACATTTAAGAATAATGCGGCACCGAATCAATTCTTTCCCCAATATTGGTAATTCTAATTGGAAAACAATATTTTTTTTCTCTTTAAATGATAAGCTGTACTTCGGCCTCTTTAACAGATTAGAGATAATTCAAATTGCCAAGTCTTAACCGATTAGGAAGAGATGCAGCATACTGACTTGTTTGCATTTCTGTTGTATTGCAATACACACAGAGTCATAATGACTTTCGCACTCAAAGAAACTTATCCAGAGAATAACCCTGTAATTTTTAACAAACGCGCCGACACAGGTGAAATTTTGCAGCAATATTTCCTTTCAAGACACAATTGCTGGCAAACGGACATTTTTTGAAAATTGGTTATGGCGAAGACATTCTTACCTATTGGCATCAAATTATTTATAAGAAAAAAGTTAATCTTTTATGGAAAGTAACAATTTGTAAGTTTTGCAAGTATTAATAATGATAAGGATCTTGTCACTATTTTCAAATATAACAGGAATCAAATATAAAATGGAATGCAATCAACATCTGAAAATGAATATACCATCTGCACTGTAATTTGTACCATATCACGATAGCAACATATTCAATCTGGAAAAGCTGAATTGTTGTATTACAATTTTTTTTTATAGGTTTAATAACATATGGTAAATTATTTAATTTACATAAATTTCGTAGCCGCAAATTTCACTGTTTAAAATTTTCGCCCTAAGTAAACAAAAATACATCTTCCCATCGAAAATCTGAATATGTTAGATTCGATAACTTAATGTGATGACAGTGCTGAATCAAAAAAATGTGAATTTCTAGAGAGGTTTAAATTTGCTGCATCGTGTCTTGCATAAGGTCGTGAAAAGGACCTCTGAAGGCAAATATCATCATCACATTAGCAGCCTAACTTATTGATTTTATAAACATATAAACGGAGCTTAAGAAACTCTGATAAACATCCAACAACAAATTTCCTGAGCGATACTTATGAAATAGTAAATGATACGAACATGTAAACAGTGATTAAAAGTCTGGGACAATTATCATCGCAGTAATCCATGATGATATCTATGCAAAATAAAATCGAATGACCAAAAATTGCCATCCATATAAAAATTATAATAGATCTTTCTATATCTGAAAATAATAACATGAAAGCCGATATCAGAAATCTTTTTTGAAAGGCTCTATAGCCGTTTTTGTTATACCGCGTCGTAGTATGCAAAGTACCAACAATGAAATCATTGGGACAATTTTGTCCTCGATATTTGGTTTTGGAAGATTTTTGCATAATTGACAATCATATTGCAAAATGCTACTTAATTCACATTTCACACATTTCCAAGATGGATGGGTTCACATAGCGTCTTAAACAGTCATCACTTCGTTATTTAAGACATTTTTAACAAAGCTATTTGAAAGACTCAGTTCGCTGTAAAACTTTTTTTTTTCTTCAATGAGGTGCTCTGATGGCATGAAATCATTCTCATTAGCAAAATCACGAAATCAAGTGTACGTTTCACGATATTCATGAAGCTTATTTTTATTTTGCCGCTACGATTAAAGTAGAAACACTGAAAGTATACGGAATAATGACCCACACAAAATGATATATTACTTCCAGCGATACTGTATCATCTCATACACCAAATTAATTTAAGTTCCTTCTCAAATTTCCCGAATTACCGATGAATTCCGTACTTCCTTACTGGTTGTTATTCAATTCCAAGCAGAATATGAAAATTTCGGCACAAAAATTCGTTTATTTAATGCAGATGGTGAGTAAAAAATTGGAAAGAAATAGGAATCTGTGATTAGCAAATGAGTTAATGATTTCCATTACAATTATTCCGCCAGAATATTCCGTTGTTTGACTGCCGACGCCAGTGCTGCTGTTGAAACCCATTGTCGTAATGGGAGTGTTTATTTGCTGTTGCGTGAAAGTTCTGTTTTGCGCCACCACCTCTCCAGTGCGTTTGTCCCGATATTGGTTTGGTCCCCTGTACTGATTCAGCCAATCCTTTGCTCCGTTGAACCTGCGAAAATCTTCGATTTCTTTCTACCTGTAGAAAGTTATGCAAATTATTTCATGTCTCGAAGATGTAACTTTCCAAAGATTCGAAGTGAAATAAATTTAAGTTATAAAATAAAAGGCTAACAGATGAGTATCAAGGAGTATAAGTAGAAATCGTAGTGGCTATTACCTGTGGCTTGAGTGTATCTAACGTCCATTGCACCCTACAACTATTTCTGATCGTTTCTTGCATTTGTTTCTGCAAATTTTCCAAATTTTGCTTAATTTTGGTCTGGAACAATGTCACACGTCGCATTCGTTGATGGTGACGATAAGCCTCTCGCAAATAAATTTGGTCGGTTTTAAACTTCGCTATATCTGACTTATGTTCCAGTTTTTCAATGTTTATCAACAGTTCACATCCTACAATATCTTGATATTTCAGGACTTTACGCAAAAGAATCCGCAATTCAGCCAGTTGTTTTCTCTGTTGTTGTTGTAAATTCAGTACTTTTCCTTTCAGCCCTTTTTGTTGCTCACATTCTTTTTCTAACTTTAAGATTTCTTCTTCACGTTTCATGTAAATCAACATTTCATCCCATTCTTTATGAAGTAATTCACTGATAAGCTCCGTTATCTTGACGTACGTTGTCTGAACCTGTTTTAACTCCGTTTGCAAATACACGCTACACTGACTTGTTGAACCCTCAGATTTTTCGAACATGTTCGATTGTGCGACCAGTTTACTTTGAAGCATCTTCCGCCTCTGCTCCCTTTTTATTTCTTTCGTTATGAACTGTCCCTCCTTGATCATTTCGTTTGAATTGAACAAATTTTCAGTGACGTTCTGATCCAAACGGGTATCACTATCCATAATCAGTTTTGATAAATTATCGACAAGTATGAACCCAGCTGCGGGTACTTCGTATGGATTTTTTGAGTACATCTCTGCCTGCCATAAATGCAGTGACCATATTATGTCGTCTGCAAATTTTGAAAATCTTAGTATTGAAGAATATTGAATGAAATGTCAAAATATTTGTTCTGATAACCAAACAGAGCATGGGCTTGGAAATAAAGGTACTATACTTAAATTACACCTACAAATGCAAAATCGACATTAACAAAAATCGATTTTAGCTATGTGAAATTCAAAGCGTTGAATACTTTTTACTAACCAGAGCTTTTCGTGAATAAAGTTAGCGATGGAAATGATTTTAATAGCATTCGAATTGATTCCCTGGTAAATACAAAAAATCGCAAGTCTGATGGTTGCACCTACAAATTGCGGATATCGTAAGTTTTGGATACTAAACAAAACTGATGATATAAGTTTTGTTTCTACTATACTTTCCATTTCATTCATAACCATTTATAATAACAAAGAAATAAAGAATACTGCCATCTTCTAACTTCATCTTTTTGCGCTGTAAGAATAGGCAACGGAAAAAGAAAGATATCAGAATGAAATTCATAATATTTGCGACAAACAATGAAGGAAGTGATTCACCTTGTGTATGTAAAGATTTACGGAAGTGTTGTCTGTTGTTACAAAATTGCTTCCTTTCTGTAATATAACTTTCAAACTTTTGCCTTTCCATGTTCGTTACAACGACAATGTTATAAATTAGCAAGATACTAGACAACACATTGATTAGATTAATTTCA
>NW_018108290.1:0-17834 GCF_000183805.2 Loa loa | reverse complement strand
TTTTAACTACCCCTTGAAAAGGACAACAAGATGCTCAGCAAGTATGAGAAGAGCTCGAATTTTTGCAAAGTGCGGAATACTGCCTAATTTATTGTCCACTTCCTCAAAGTATTATTTCATTCCACTTCCACAGTGATATCAAGAGTGAACGCGGTTACTAAAGCACTAAACTAAAGTAATATTTAGTATTTCACAGAAATCTTTACCTTAGCTCTGTCATATACCAAATATACTTAACAGTTTAACAAAATCCCGATCTTATCAAAGCTCTTTCAACTTCAAAAAAGCGAGATTAATTTCATTTGCAAAAAATGTGAGATATTCCGCTTCCACCCTTCATTTTAAGCGAAATTTAAATAACAGAAGTAGGCAATACCAGTGTCTGTGGTACATCGCAATTACTGAAAAGCGTGTACTGTTGAGAGACAACTCTGCGAGCGTAAGAATCAGCATTTTTTCGTAGCAAAGCAAAGCTAAACAAATTTAATCAACTTGAGAAAAAAATGCGAAGAACAGGAAAAATGAATAATATCAATGTCTACAGGGCTAAAATTTTAGCCTAAAATTTTGGCTAAAAATTTCGCATCCTTTTGTATAGTTTCTGTTCTGCCAACAGGAGTCTGATGCTTACTGCATCAATTCAGTATAACTGGCAAAATCTTTGTACAGTAACATTTAATTCAAATAAAACCTGTGATCAACAGTTCCTACTGTAATTTATGTGATTTCTTACACTATGTCTCCCAAAATGCCACAAAGAATAAGGCGTTCGCGTATTATAATGATAGCAATATTTGGTGTTTCCTCTTTTCGCTCTCTGTGTATTTGAGAACATAATCGTTCAATTGAGGTTAATGTTGTACCGAGAAGGTTGGCCAGCTAAATTATCCAAGTAAGGAGTATTTTTCTATGAAATCCATAACTAATTGTGGAAGAAATGCGTGAAATCGTTGACACTATTACTGGTAATACTCGCTATAGGGATTAATGAGTGATAAACATATGCGATAAACATGTTCACAACATTACAGGTCATATGCATATAATTAATAAAAGGACGCTGATCTTGGAAGTGTAGTATTGCAAAGTGTTGTGATCATAAGATAAGTAAAAAAAGGTACCTGTCTTTTGTAATTGTTTGGAAATGTCCTTTCATGTAATGTAAACTTACAAATGTGATACTTTTTCAAGACAATTAACGGATTTTTTTAGGTTCGGCGACAAAGAATCTGCAGCCTACCGAATAGCTATCTTTATAAACGATTTAACAGCGAATTTGATTTGATGGGAACTTCAACAATTTCAGATAGTTTTTAACAAGTTGTTAACCTGCGCGTCATTTCCAATATTGTTGACCGGATGCTCGCCAAATGTCCGATCAAAAGGCAAAATTTGGGCCCGAATCTGCTCGATTAGCATTTCTGCTTTAATTTTCTGCAGAGAACTTTCCACTATTGCATATAATCTAACGATTAAGCCTAATCGTTCATCTCTGCAAATTAGCCGTCTTCAGAAAGTCATTATTTTTTTACATTGTCATGCAGAAACATTATTTCCTCATATACTGACATTAGTTCTTTGATTTCGATGCAGTTTTAAATTTGAATTCAGTCTCACAACTTACACTTCACAAATATATCGTACATCAGGATTTTTGCTCATTTCATTCTCGGAAGACAGTTGTGGACTCTAAATAGATTAGATTATAACAGATAAAACTGGCTCTTTTTTCATTCGAAATTTGTCTTATAACTAATCAAGAAAAATTTATTGCTTCATTTTTGCGAAATGACAAACGTTGATCGTCGTTTAGACGATTTAAAAAAAAACGGCAAATAACATTGTTATAGCAGATGGCGTCTAGAGAATGAGTTTACAGGTTGTATTCTATGTTTCAGTTTGCGATGATGTTGGCGTGAAAAGCAAAGAATTCATGCTAGATTTTTTAGGATCTCGGATATTTTACTAAACAATAATATGAGGAGAGATACTGCATTGAACTGGCGTCTGTTTCTGATAATGATGCATGAGAAACAGAAAATCGGTCGATCTTTATTTTTGGATAGGAGAGAGATGAATATGGAAATTCAGAATTGGTTGAATATCTGCATTTAATTGAGAAAATCTAACTGATTTGCTGAAGAAGAAATTGAACTAACCTGCAAAGGACAATGAGCAGCATAAGAACATTTTCGGTATTTTACTGAAGATGTGAACATTATGGGTGAACACTACCGTTCAAAGTTTACTGTTGCAAAAATTACAGTAGAATACAAACTATTACTGTGTGACTTGCAAACTACCTTCAAATATTGAAGGAATTTCTTCGAATCTCGGATGATTTGCTAAACAATCACTTATTCAGACCTTGTAAAAATTATACATCGTTACACTTTTTTTGTAAGTCTAACGTTCTTTTTTTAGGCTGGAATTGACATTTTCAAATTACGCAAACAAAAGGCACAGCAATTTTACCGAAGTAACCAGCTCTCGGTTACTGTGCGTTAGAAGCAACCGCCCAGTAGTCACGTTGTGATTAAAAATGGCTTCATCGTAATCAATACAATCACTTTTAAAGAGAGAATAGAGTATGGATTGCTCCATTCATCCTAATTGCATCTTCCCATTTGGTATCGGTCGCATTCTTCGTTATCAAAAGTCCAGTTTTAGAAGAATTCCATTGAGGATTGATTATCTCAAGGAAATTGTGAAGAATAAAACTGAAAAAAGAAGCTAAGGCATATTTTAACTAATCCCAGGAAGACAAATCTGAGTTTGAATGATTTCTTCAGAGCAGATGTAACCCATTAATTTAGGAAGTAAAATATCTTTATTATCCTTGACAGCACTCGGAAAGGTAAACAGCTTCACTGGAGATTCGCAACAGCTTACCAAGGTAAACAGCTTCACTGGAGATTCGCAACAGCTTACCTTTTATTCTATCCGAGTGTACTCTTTGTTTACGTTTATTTACGTCTTTTTTTTCCATATTTTTACTGTATTTTATCGTGCATCTTTGGAATCACATCTTTACTATGCCATCATACCTTTACACATGCTCTTTCCACTGCAGTATTGTGACAAGCAATGATAAATGATAAGGGAGGACCAGTAACAAAAAAGGATTACAAGCGCCGTCTATTGAACATGATACGTCCTATTGTAACGCTTTTCCACACAAAACTTTCCATCACCCCCTCCCTCACACATTCCTCAGGCAATACGACATTTGAATTTTTTGTGCGGGCTAGGGGACATGAAGCCAACAATCGAGAAGGGTGAGATATTTCTTTTACCTTGTGGTGGCTGATTTATTGTTATCGTTCGTAATCTGATGGTAGTAAATCTATATGGCTTGAAGTCTTAGAGCACACCGAAGCGAGTTCCCAGCACCATCCGCGATATCTCGGTGAGAACTGTCTTTATCATTTAATGCGAGTTGAATTCATTTTTGGCGTAAATTCTTGTGCGTGACTACTACTCATAGTTTGTACGAGTTGTACTTCATTTTTGTCTGATTGGTTAAGGATACAAAAGCAAAAATATCCAGGTTCAGGGTGGACACTGTTCTGTGTTTATCTCTACTTAGAATCCCAGATGACACTTATCTTCCTCATACGGTATTTGTAAGCATTAAACACATAGGTTTACCCAATAAAATGAATCGTCTAATCCGACCAAAAATTTGACTGATCTATGTGATGAAGAGGTGCTCACACCTGTCAGAGTTGGTTAAACAATGACTGAATAATATTTTGAACATGTCAAAAATATTATTTTCGAATTTTTATAAGGTTGGAGTGGAGATCTGATGGCACTGTTACCTGGAGAAAATTAGTGGAGTTTCTTGATACCTAGTAAAAGCATTCATCTTTATTAAGTGTAGAGTTTTCATTTATACTCTACTCCTAAAATAGAGATGACGCCCATAAAAGCCGAATCAAAGCTGATGACTATAACGGTCAGCTGTACCAGTGACCAAAATGATTTCCCTAGGTCCTAACACCACACGAGTACTAATTTTGGGATGTGACCAACAACCAGTTGATTTTTGTTTTTCTTAAATGAAAATCAAAACTGCATTACTATTCTTAGCGAATGAAGGGTTTATCATTTTGAATGGTTTATTGGTTGCGGGGGCTTGTGGATTTAAATGATGATACAGGTGCTTTCTTTGAGCAGGAAACATAGATTATTATACGCTAGGAGCTTTCTTTTTTTGCAGATAACAATCGTGAATATTGAAGGAATAGATGCGAAGGAGATCTATTAATTGGCAATGGCAAGTATTATCAAGAATCAGATTATCAAGCATCTTTCAAAGTAATTTCTGAACATATTGTTTTGTGAGCTTTTCTTTTTTTTGGAAAAATAGAAAGCTCTTCTATTCTTTTGAAGAAATAGAAAAGCTGGATTCCTTTTCTGGATTCGTAATCTATTTTTGAATACACTCTTTCGGAAGAAATGCGTTGCATGGGATAATTTTTTATTTTCAACCAAATTTCAGATTTGTTCGGAATATTACAGCTGATCAAATTAGCGTGCAGATTTTGAGTGGTAAAGGAGAACTAAAAAACATCGAGTTGAACGAAATTGTTTTAAGTGAAGTTAGTTTTTTCCTTTTGCCGTATTCACCACTGTTTGCTTCACATATTTCCTCTCAGATATTTTTGTTGCCATGAATTAACCGAAAATGCAACAATAACTTGTTTCTTACCTCTAGTTTTTGTTTGTTGAATAATTCTAAAGTTGAATTGACAGTTTGCTGTGTATAACTGAAAATTGTATGATAGTTAGTCATCCAGCACAGATATCCGTTATATTGTCAGCTGTAAACATCTGCTTCTAACTCCGCATCTTATTTCTATTATCATTTCCATTTCTAAGTAAAAATTCCCATTTCATGAGTCTTTTTAGAATATGATTAAATGAGCGCCTAAACAAAACAATGTAAATATTTATTTTTTGTAGGTACTTGAATTACCAACATGGTTACGAGTTAAGCGGGCAGTTTGCAATAGAATAGCTGTTAAAGTTCCGTGGACGAAGTTAAAATCACAACCAGTTCAACTAGTAACATTTCTATCCCTCATTTGAAATGTAAAATTAGTAGAATTGGACAGAAAAAAAAAGAATCTCGATCATGCTTATAATTTTTCTGATATAACGGTGTCATCAGTTCTTTATAGGGTATTCTGACCACATTCCAAACAAGACAACCGAATTCTGACTAAAGTCCTTTCATGCCGAAAAATATTACTTGAAATATTCCGTTTTCCATCCAGCTTTAGTCCCTGTTTTTAGTTTATTGATGAAATACGGGTAGAAGTCGAACTTAGCTCAGAAGAATTCGTTGGCTGTGACTCAAACCCTTTGAGGTATATTTTTTCACTGCAAGATTTAAATGCTTAGTTTTTAAGTGAGATATATTGAAGGGTTATTAGAGTTTAAAAATATTATTTTAGTGCCTCTGGAGATTCAACATATGGATTTGCTAATCGAGTTGCGGAATCGATGTCACTTTATGTTAATTCGGTGGAGATTAATTTTGATTCTGGTGTTTTTAGAGGTTCTCTGGCGGTAAGTTGCTGAATATCTTGTTCATCTGCTCTACCGTGATTTTATTATCAGAGTTTCGTTGAAGTACTGGAAGATTCTTTTTGTCATGAAATCTTCGTTTCAGCTCTCGAGATTAGCGGTTGAAAGCAAGAGTCCAGGCTGGCAAACAGTCAGTGATTTGCGATATACTCGAATTGTAGATACAACTACCGGCAAATTGCTTATATTTAAAATGGTGACGTAATATTGTTTGGTGACCCTCTATTTTATGATTTATGAAGACCAGAAAGCTTCTCTTGATTTACCCTTAGTTTAAATATCTTTCACATCACTCTGTAGTCATTACTTCTTTATATTATTTCATGTTTTATTAGTTTTATAAGCGGTCGTTTCTCAGGTTACTTGGCAATTATTGCGTATCGAAGCGTCCGCACAAGCTAATTCATCACGAAATGCGATAAATGCTCCGTTACGATTAATTACCAGCACTGGGAAGAGTAGAATTAGTGTGAAAAAGTCCACTATTGGTATGAGTTCATTAAAGTTCACATCTCGAATGTATTGAAAGAAAAAAAAAAACTAAAAATATAATGGTTGTCTCATTCCTTGATTGTATTATGAATAAGATGCATTATTAAGTAAGATGGAAAAATTGAAAGAGTGGTTTTTAGATGGTACCGTTCTTGGTGGTCGCATACAGGTAATACTTGACGATATTTTGTGGATTGCTACTTTACCGCAGGTACGGTCTGCTATCACATTTTACGATCACATCATGAAAATAATCAAAGCAGCTCCTAAGAAAGTACCGACGTTATACCACACAGAGGTTAGATATTTGTGAAAGTTTCCTTTTATTTTTTGCGTCTTTACCGAGGACGAAATTCTTACTTGATCGTTTTACACACAGTCATTTCTGCTGTAATTTCTTCATTTTTACAATATTAATCATTTATCCTTAAAGCCTGTCGAAATGAAACTGCCAGTGATCAAATCGCCATCTTCGGTTCCGGTCTCAGCTATATTTCGCAATTTCGATTTTGAGCGAACGTCGTATCATGTTTATGTTGGCAAAATTGATCTTCATCTCTGTGATGATAATCAGACCTCAGATGGTATTACTTTTTTCCGTTTTGATTTTTTTTTTTTTTTTAGTATAGAGTTGTCTTTATTAAAGGAAAACTCTTCTTCGGAAGTTGCTGTCGAACACAGATCCTCGTTTGTTCAATAACTTCTGGAACACAAGTAGTGCAAAATTTTCACGCAAATTCAAGTTTTGGTTTTTTTTCCCATATTGTTTGATTTTGGACTTTAGACTTCTGTCGCTCATTTAAAATTCATTTGTTGTTTTTTTCAGTTCCAATTTTTTCAATCAAGTTAATGAATTAAATCAAATTTCCAGGTTATCCTGAAGATTGGGACATTATTTGTGGTGCACTACAAGTAACTTTACTGCGCCTATCCGTTGATTTCTATCCAGCTAATAGCGCTGTATCTGATCGCAGTGACTGGATTCGATATGATAATGCAAATCATTGTGCTGCCTGGGTCCACAAAATATTACAGTTCCACTTGCGAAAGCTTTGCACTGAATTGGGTTTGAATTATTCACTTTTCTTTTGGTTACAAAAATCCGAGGTGAAGAGTGAAAAGTGATTCTCATCACTTAACTTTTTTTTTGGCTACAATCATTTGGCTCGATCATGTTCCAAATCTTGATTCTCACTTGCCGTTTTACATTTTCATTACCTTTTTTTAGATGTCACTGCACAGTCTCAAGTAGTTGATATGTGGCCAATGTTAATGTCTCAAAATTGCGTTATACGAATGTATGATATTATTGTCCAATGTGTGACGGATATGAATTCCAAAAAAGAAGCACTGTTTAATCTGTTCATGTCAGATCGTAAATTAAACACTACAGCAAGAGACAATAGTTCTCTTTTCCATCTCGAATTTACGTCTTTTTATCACCCGACATCTGAAAATTTTCCAGGTAGTAGCTTCTGTTCATTTTAATTGAAACGTTTTGAAGAGTTTTGTTTAATTACCACTTTTACGCCGAATTTTGATTAACCGATTTTCAGTGCCATCAAACATCACACATCTTTTGCTCGGTCCATTTTTTTTCGTCGTCGATCAAAGAACGATTCGGTGGCTCTTGTTTATAATCGATGACATTAAATATGCTTTGGTAAATTTGGGAATCATCTCTAGTGTTTTTGAAAAATTTCCACTAATTTTAAAACATAGTTCAAACTCGATTTCGCCCAAACAATAATAATTGTATTTTGCAGCAAATCTCTAACGCAGTGCCTGAAGTCACAAAAATACCCAGAACTTATCTGCGCATCAATCTGCTTATGCCCAAGGTATATACAAAATATCCACTGTAATGAATCGATCGTTTCGTCAGAGACAATCATTTTTGTTGGTCTTTTTTTGGTTTTCGATATGCCGAAGTTGAAAGTTAAAGGAAGACGATTTCTGATAAATACTTTGCTATAACAATACAAGCAGAAATTTTTTCTTCTAAACAAAATCTTATCCCGTACGCGTCATTATTATCTCTGTTTCTTTGTTTCTGATGATTTCTTCTATTTATCTAATCAAATGTGGAACTGATGCAGAGAGTTTTGAAATCGGGCAAAATTTCAGATAATAATACCGTTAAAAGACCCGTTTGTATCGGATTTGCGTTTCGCACGCAGAATTGTGATAAGCATGAACACTTTGCTGGCTACCAATTGCGAAGCAGTTTCCGGCGGGAGATCAAATTCGTTTTTCAAGACAATTTCAGCTAATATAATCGATTTCATCAATTGTATTGATCTGTTGGTTAGCAAAGAGAAGTTGAAAGAATTCATCTTTCAGCTGAATCAAAATTCGTGTGAGGATGTAATTCAAGGTAACATCATGTTTCTTGTTATCATCTGAAATGTGAAGTTTTAAAAATTCCAATGCAAAACAGCAACTCCCTGACTTTAAAAGCCGTCCTTAATTTAAATCGTCGCTTAAAGGTAAATTATTCCGACCGATATCTTGAACAATAAGGAATAAATTAATCGTTTTTTGTGCAAATTACAACAAATTTCTTAGAAAGTTCTGTAGCAGTTTTGCTTTTGTGATTTAATTTTTTGACTTATCGCTCAGAACAATTTTAGCTGAGCGGATTTGGATAAATACATCACCAATTCGGATAACTACAGATTTTGCAGAAGAAATATCGAGTACACCTTTGCTTGCTGATGTTGCTTTTCATGCACTTCTTATTGTAAAACCAATGAAGGTTTAATATTTGAAATTCATTTTAAGTAGCTTTTTTTGACCACATGTTTTTAAAAATTCTCTAATTCAAATATTTCGAATCTTTTTTCCTAACCTTCATATTGGCTGTTCAAAACTACGAAAAAAAGACAATGCCGAGGAGAGAAGTGGTTTCGGCATTTGTAATTTTCAGGTAAGCATGGCACTGCAACCGTTGTCGAAGATTCGGGTCGCAGTTAATCATTTTCAGTTTCTTCAAATCATGCATCTGATTTCTTATATATCAGCTTTTGTGGATCAACTTGTCAGTGACCGGAAATTTTTCTGTGCTAACCGTAACAATGGAAATGATACAGCAGTTGAAATGATTTGTTTCCTAGATGAGGTATATCCATTCTTATTAATGACATTGACATAATGGAGTCTTAGTTTTGCAGTTTACATCTATATTTTCCAAAAGAATACTAAACAGATTCTTTATTTGAATGGATTTAACCGATTCCAGGCTGAACTTAATATTATACTGCCAAATCAGCCAATTCCAACTCCGTACGATCTTCAGGAAACAATACCACAATCACCAGCAATATCTTCAAATGGCTAGTTTCTTTTTTTCTGCAAAGTTTTTGCGGAATTTTTTACAAAGCGTGGTATATCTGCAGTTTTTAACATGATTGTCTCGCGTGCCTTATTCAAATTTCAGTTCTATTTTTTTTTTTATAAGCTCATTTAATGTCCCACTATTCATTACACAGGAAATTTATTAATAAGACGTGTGTAATGCCACGATCCAGATATTGCAAATATTATTTTATAAAGTATAATAGGCACGCGATTTGAAATACAAAAATGAATAAATTTGTGGGTTTGCTGTATGATGACCAATTTATTAGCAGCTTTCTGATTCACTCCTTTTTTGAGGTTTCATGGTTATAGCATAGAAACTCCGGAAATTACTGTTGTTTATGATCCTGTGTTTGCACTGAATCCACATGACTGTCTGACACAAATTCCACGAATTCCTCTTTATCTTTCGATTCGATGCGCACATAAGGTGGTAACTGAGCCCGAATTTTCTCCAGATGTTTGTCTAGTCGCGAAGATTGTTTAGCCTAGCGAAGATTAAAGATATTTATAACTTCTATTCGAAGAACTGCAAAATTTTCATTGCTCTGTGGTTGCTTTAAAATTTATTTTTAATTTCCTTCCAAGTCCTTGACTTTATGTCCAAATAACTTATCTACTCACTCAATTAGTGATCCTTTCTACATTTATTGATTATGTACTTACTTGGGTTGTTTCGCTCTTGGGGCTTTTATCAAGTATAGCAATATCTGTGGGTTTCGACCGTGCTGGTAAACGATATCGTAAAAAAGGTGATGTTCGATATCCCGGAGGTCGTCGTGAAAGACGCATAAACCTCTCAATGTTGAATTTCTTTCTGTGAACATTATTTGGGTGAATATTTAAGATTTCATGAGTTGGTGCAATTGTTGATATTGTAATTGCTCCTGTTTCCAAACGTAGCATTGAAATTGTTTTATCAGCTTCTGGAATTGAGTCGAGAAATTTCTGGATATTTTAGAAGTTTCTTCATAGGAAGATTCCGCTATGAACACCGGGATTATGGAACAGATTATTTATTTAATAACTCTCTGCTTAATTTTAAAAAAAATATATAATTAAAAAAATTACTTGACGTAGACTTTAAGCAGCACAGTGGCGGTTGTGGTGGATCGCTGTTTTTGGGGCATACATCCTCCAAATTGTTCGTGTAATTTGTTTGACAGATTAAATTGGGCTCTGTTGTAAGGTTTATTGCCTCTTTTCCATTCATTACGTGAAAGCCATCTTGTAGACAAACCATCGGGTTTTCTGGATAAGAAAGGTATTACTTGAGTATTAAATATCACTTATTGTTGCAAATCTTCATCTTTTATTCTTTGAATTGATTTTTCGGTTCAGTGATTAGTTTTATAGCCTCATATTATTCCTATTATTTGCACGATTCTTCAAAATTGTTAGTGAAACAAACCTTGTAACCGAACCATCAGGTAGTCGGAGCCAATAATGGCACTTGGTTCGATAGTGTATATTTTATTGTGTGACAAGTCCAGAGTATGCAAATTAGCTAGGTGTGCGAAGCTTAAGGGCTAGAACATAATGATTTGATTCTGTTTCAACAGGTTTTGAAAGTGTGAGAGTTAATATTTATTTTAAATCTTGCTGAAAGTTCTCGACATTGTAGGGATCATAACTATAATGACGAGATGATCAGCAAGCTATAAAAGATAAAAGATAATCTACAATGATGCAAAAATTGTATTATATTACCTCTATTGTCCTGATGTTGTTGTTACCAAGAGATACCTGTCGTAGAAAAGGTGTACCTTGAAACAGGTTTGGTGATATGGATCTCAAACAGTTGTTTCGTAACCACAGTAGAAGTAACGGTGTCGTTGCAAATGCTCCGGGTGCTATATCCTGAAAAAATTTTTCGGTTCACCTTGATGTAAGGAAACTGAAATGATAAAAAATTTTTCGACGCACTAACTCCAAATTTCTGTATCTTAACGGTTTAGGCAGTTCTTCATTTTATTAAAACAAATATGATTTTGGTAGTAACCTTTATTTGATTGCCTTCAAGATTGAGATGTTGTAGATGTTCCAGACCAGAGAACATGTCGCCCGTTATCGTAGTGAAATAGTTATAACTCATATCGATAACCTGAGGTAGCAGTCAATAAACATTTAGCAAACAGTTTGGCTTTAGCGAATTTTTAATTTGTTCACAGTTTTTGCTTTTTAGCTGGAATATTTTTGTAACTTCCTCACATAGCAAAGAATAAATTGCTGAGTCAATAAATACCGGATTTTTTTTAGTGGTTTTAGAATCGGAGTAACTTTTTATTTTGATTTCGCAAAATTTAAATCTTTACCTGGATTTGTTTGAATTGATGCAGTACTCCTGCATCCATGGTTTCTAAATTATTATTACCCAGATAAAGATAGCGAAGATTTTCAGCTCGGGGCATGAAATCACTTTCAATCGTAGAAATTTTATTTCCGGTGAGTGAAAGGATTGTTAGACTGCTTAGGTTAGTTAACTGCATGCTCTCCAATAGTTTAATCTGAATTTAAAATTCTAATTAACAAAGAAAAACTTCGCAGTGATCCAACTATTTAATAGCTTTCGTTAGAGTTCTTGGATCAGTCTTTGAATTTTTCTGAAGAGAATCGGAAGAAATCTTTCGGAAGAGTAGTTATTCGTGTAATAGTTGAAATATCAAATTTGAGTAGGGTTTGTTGTCTAATGTACGTATTGGATCGAATTTTTTTATGTCCGTAGTAATGTGTGAAACTACTAATAATATTTTAATTTCGTTGACTTTTGCTTACCTCATTATATTTCATATGTAGACCGATAAGATTGTCCAGTCCTCGAAGAGCTTCAGAAGGTATGGCTGATAAGCAATTGTTATCTAAGATTAGATTTTGCAAAGTGTCCTTTACGTCATCGAATACCGATCCTTCGATGTTACAAATCTAAGTGGATTGCTCTCAGAAGATTTTGCTTCATATTTATTAATTTGCTTACTTTAGAAGTGGAAGATGTTGAGATTCTGTTTTAAATATTATCAGCTTTAAAGTTTATTTAAAAGGAAATAGTTTAAATTTCATAAATTTTACCTGATTACATTCAAGATTTAAATCGATCATGCTGGACATATTCTGGAAAACACGAGCCTTGATATCCCCAATATTGTTGCAGCGTAGGCTGAGTACGCGTAGAGCACGCATTCCGACAAGCGAATCAGTTGGAATGGCAGTAAGCTTATTTTTGGAAATTGAAAGCTCAAGCATGACAGATTCTAGGCCACGAAATGCTTGCGGGTGCAGCGCACGGATACGATTATTGTCGAGAATCAATTTCTTGATCCGCAAATTCCTGAACGCATTTCGTCCGATCTGTGTTACATAATTTGAATTTTAGCAAAAAAAAAATCAGTTTGGCAGCAAGTTTGAAATTTGAAACTCAGGCAGTTCGCAAAATCCAGGAAGTTATTTCAAGATCATAGGGTTTCATTTGCTTACATTTCGAAACGAGTAATTTTTCAAAATCTGACCTCGACAATGTTTGCATTTTCAAGTGCTAATTCGCGTATTTCAATTGGCGTTTTTTTGAGCTGTTCCACTATAGCTGGTCCATTTTGGCCGCTACATCGAATTACGACACCATCAATATAGGCAAAACAAGAACAAGTTGTTTGATTTTTCAGAAATGTTGGACAAAATGCTAATGCACAATTAACAAATACACAGAAAAATAGAATCATTCGGTGCTGCGTCATTTTTTAGAGTTGAAATCAGTGTTTTAAAATAAGTTATTTGACGTCCAAATAGATGAGAATTATTTGGAGGACCTAAGGAATCCTTATGGAAGGACTGCTGTGGAAGTTTAGAGTTCAATACAGTATGTAGATAGGAAGGCAGTACTTCACCGTTTTCGATGGAAAATGAGTTTTCATCCAAGTTTTTTTTTTCTCAAAACATGAGTATACAGGTGGATTCTTCTTAAGATGAAAACGATTTACATTTAACAGCGAATGGTGAGATGACTAAAGATGCCGGGTGATTTGAGGGGACGATGTGGGGCGGGAATTTATAGAGGAAATAACAGGTACCAGGAAGGTCGCCGCCCTTTTCGCTTCACATATTTTCATATCGTTTGTGCAATGCATCCAATTCGACATCATCAGCCATCGCCTTAATATTGTCAGGTCAAGGCCAACGTCTATAGCTGCTTGTTCTCGCCAGGGATCCGCGCTATTTTGTGAAACACAAAATTTTATACAATAGTACTCCATATACACAGTGCGTAGTTTTGCTGGAAAACAAACTTTTAAATTTTATGTACGTCTTGTTAATCAGTGGTGAGTGACACAGTTTTCATTGTATTACAGTGAGTAAACTTTTCGTAATCCCACATGACTCATGTTAATTTTGGCCGATATTCTTTAAGTACATCCTGTATTTATTGATTCCTGATTATAAGACCCTGCATACTGTCTAAGAAAGTAATTTCTCGATTAATCGAGCTTTGAAACCTTGTGTAACAGTAAACTCATGAAATATCGATTTGATGGTATAACATTTCGAGGAAGAAATAAGCATGGATGCTTCGAAAAGATACAGAAACTTGTTGCTTCATTTTACGTCACACTGACTCACCTTATGATTCGATCTCGTCGGGTCGAATTTTATTTGCCTAATTGGGAATTTAATTTTTAAAGAAGTAGAGCAAAACTAAAGTGGAATTTAATGAGGATTAACTGAATTCGTTTTTAAAATAATGGGTTTCCTACGTCCTTAAATTTCAGAGAGTAGATTTGCTCACTTTAGATATTTGAAGTTTCAGTTTCACCGCTTTAACATTATTCTTTAGCGTAAATTACCTCAACACATCCTCAAAAGGTGTGAATTACTTCCACATATCCTCAAAAGCTGTGATTTACAAGTTAATGGTCATGTTCTTGAGATACTACTACACACTCAGTAATGAAATTTCTGATTCGTTTGGACTACCTTTGCTCCCATGATGTCCACGTTTATCTCGAACTTCTTTTTGTAACCACATGCATTAATTTTGTTAATGATTTCCAGATGCTATTTTCTGATCAGCAAATTCACCTTTACTGTAAATCGCCATTATTTTTGATCATCTATTCGGATATGGCATTTAGAAACTCAGAACCAAAGCTTGAAACAGAGGGTATTTTCATGGTCAGGGAACGGATTTTTCCCATTAAAATTTCTTGTTTACACCGTTTTATCCGTATTGCAACTGCCGTATAAGGTGAAACGATTTTTTTTCCCTAAATTTTTGTTAATTTCTGGGAACATCAAGAAGCAGGAATTCAGATTTGACTACAAAAGAAAAGAAATATTTCAACTTTTTTCCGGAAGTTCTTTTACCCGTACTATCAGTTTGTTTCGTCTTGTCCACACTTTTTTCTTCTAGCCCTTGGTAAGGTGATAATACTTTCGATCCATTCAAAATGGCGTTAAAAATCAATACTTTTCGTATTTTTATTTCTGGATGAGAATCTACAATATTGAGAATAAAATTTTTTTGTAATCTAAATGAGAATCTGCAAAATTGAGAATGAAATTGAACCTCATATTTGTTCTATCAGTTAGCTCTTTTTTATATGTTTTGATTCGTAGCAGCAAATAGGATTAGTAATACATAAACGTCTGAGATGGAATGTTTTTAAAACTCAATCAACGTTGCAAAGTTTAAAGCAACTGAACAGATATCTGGAATGGATAGATTAAAAAATGGGTCCGGTCATAAGATTTCTTGAAATAAAGTTTTTAAATTAAAAAGTGGGAAAAAGATGTGCAGATATGCCGAACAATAATGCGGATACAAAAAAAAAGAAAAAATACATGGAATGTTGACAGGAAAAAGGGAACGATTTGAGCACCGGGTTCAAGTACTTATAATCTGTAATCTAAATGGTTAGTTTTCTGGGTATAGCCTTCCAAACTTCTATTTGTAGTAACCGGTATTCCCATACGAAGTAGGCGCATAAATCCATGGCTGCCCATCGTCAAATCGATTTAGTATCGGTACATTTCTGAAAATTATGACTGTTGTGTAGATTTTTAATTGTGGATCGAGTCCTGAATTCACTGAAAACAATACTGTCTATATATGAAATTTTGATGCGGTTTAGTCAAGAATTGACTTTGAAGTGTTAGGATCTTACCGATTCCGTCTAACTGTTCCGTAAATCATGTCAAGCTGAGCAGCAACATAAGCATTAGTACGTGCGGCGCTCTCGGTTGTCATCGATCCATGGTAAGTTTGCAGACGGCGATGTTTCGCAATACACAAACCAATAAGCACGGCAGCCATAACAATGGCAACGGTACTTAAACAAATCAGGATAATCACCGATGGAGCTGTTACACGTTCGAGCCTATAAAAAAAAAAAAAAATGCACCATTTGCTGAACCAAAAGTTGTCACTTAGCTTAGCACTATATCGATTTCACAATTCTGAGTACAGTTTTAAATGTGTTCACTGAAACAACGAAATATAATATGTTTGAGATATCCTACATTTTTAACAGATGGTTGCTGTCAGCACATAGCTAAATTAACGTTTTTCAAGAATTCCAAAAATGATTTGGATTAAATTGAGTTCAAAAAGCTAAATTTCGAGGTCTAGCTCATCAATTTTATGCTTCAGATGTCTAATCTACTATGTAACCTCAAAGGTTGCAGTATGAAATGATTTACCTTTCTGTATTATCCAGATCAAAGAAAATCTGTTCTCCACTTTCCTGTGCTTCTCTTGTATTTTCCATGGAATTTTTGCCGATGTGATCTCTATCAGTCTTCTCTGCTGAAGTAGTGTAGTCAGATTCCTGTATATGATTTGCGACAACAATACTGGGTGGCAGTGTTTGTTCGCTTGACGTCCTGTTATTTACAGATGCTGCATCCGTGACTGTTGTAGTTCCGGGTGCAGCTAAATATGCTTTTGATAGCTTTGAGGGGCGCTTTAAGAACGGTATCGGGAATGGGTGTATTATGTTAGTGGTATCAAACGGATACTGATGATTTTCACTTCTGTTTCTGTTACGCATTTCACTGCTTTCCAACACTTTATCTTCATATCTTTTCCTGCCGGAATTCTGAGATTCAGGAATTGTGCTTGCTCGACTTCTTATAGCATCCGTTAATTGCTCAGTACTGGACATCTCTGATCGTAGAAGTAGATTGGGTTGTATGTTTACAAGTGCATTAACAGGTCTTACTGGAATCACTTTATTTGTACCAATCTTTTCTTGTTGTTCGCCAACACTAGCTTCTAGTTTGTTTGCCTTAAATCATAATATATATTTTGACTTTTAAAAAATAAATTTAAGGAGAGTGGTTCTACAGATACTTGGGCTTTCTGTTTTATATACACTCAAAGCTTCTTTTCAAAGTTTCAACGAATTTCCAGAGGTTTTGGGAAGGTTGGAATAAAATAAACGAACTTCATTATCGATACTGGATAATGGACGAATTACTGGTGAAGTTTTAATTGGCAAAAGCTTCTCCACCTGTTTGAAATTGCTCTCTTCTCCACTGTTCACCATAAAATAGGTGGAAGTAGGCGGCGTATTTGTAATATCAGTAGTATTTCTGATGTTATTTCGATTAAGATTCTTATGTGATCCACAAATAACGTCTTCGCTTCTTGCTATATAGATTCCTACACCTTGCTGTAGCATATGCACTCCTTCCGAACACACCAAAGGGTTTTCTATAGTTAAATTTTAGTTTTTTTTGGATCAAAAATTTGACCACCATATTGCACGGAATATCTAGAAATTGATTCTAACTTAATTAAAGTATGTAAAATTTGTTTGCTAAACCTAGCAACTTTAAGTACCAACCCTTTAGAAGTACTATCTTCACACGTCGACTGAATGCTTCGTAGGGTGTACGCTCCAATTTGTTACCGCTTAGATCGATAAGGAATAGATTAACTTGAGTCAGAAATGTTGAAGGTGGTATATCCACCAATTTATTATTACTCAAATCAAGCATTGCTAAATCTGGATTGGAATAAAAACTATTCTGATCTATAGACCGTATCTGAAACATACTTATTTACCTGAGACGGGGTTAATGCATAAGAATCTGGATAGCAGATATTTCTGGATAGCAGATAATTATGCAACGCAAAGAAAATTTGGAAACTAAGGAAACATAAACTACAGTTATTTAAATAATGGAGATCTTTACAATGCAAAGGTTGCTTCCAGAGTTTGATATTGCCAACTGTTCAGTTGGTGATTGAGAAAGGAATTCAGCTTTTTTAGACTTTGAAATTTCGGGTCCAGAATCTTATTTTTTGAAAACGGAATTTCAGTAAAGCTTCTAACTTGGATTGAAATTGGGCATTTACTTGGTATATATATATATATATATATATATATATA
>NW_018108289.1:190924-196215 GCF_000183805.2 Loa loa | reverse complement strand
TGTCGTCCTTTCAATCATTTTAATTGGTAATTTTAAATGGGGACAAAAATATTTTTTGCTAACACAAACCATAACAATTGCTTAATAATTAATGCAACAAATTGGAATATAAATAATTAAGTATGTGAACAATTATTTTTATAAAAGTTCAAATATTATTACTGTTAAAAAAAAAAATCAAAAGATAGTGAAAAGAGAGAGAAATAAAGAAAGAAGTAGGAAAGTAAATAAATAAATAAATAAATAAGCACAAATATTAATAGTAGACGGAATATTGTATAAATAATAATAATAATAATGATAATAATAATGATAATAATAACAATAATAATAATAATAATAATAATAATAATAGTAATAATTATAGTTATAATTATAATTACAATCATTATTATTATTATTATTACTATTATTATTAGTAATGATGATAATAATGATAATAATTAATAAGCGAATGAACAAATAAATAATTAAGTAGTTACAAATAATTGTTATAATAATAGCATTAATAAAACTTTCCGAAGAATGATTGGAATAATCAGTCTATCCATCATTTTCATTACTAATACATATATATATATATATATATACATATGCCAAATAATGGGCCATTTTAGGATTTGAAAAAAAAAGAACATCCTAAAATTGAAATTTCAATTAAGGTTTTCTCCCAGATATTCACCGATCCATGTTCTTCCATTCATCTTCCATTCTTTTTGTTCGTTTTCTTTCTTTTTTTATTCATTTTTTTTTTTTTTGATTTGATCCATTTCAATTTCCTTTTCTTTTATTCAATCAAATTCTCTCCACAAATATTTTTATGTCAAATGTCAAGAATTTTTCTTTCCTTTTTTTTTTTTTTCTATTATGCATAAATTGATGCGTCATTTAATACTTCATACTTTTTATCATGAAAAATTAATTAAGCATAAAAATGATTTGATTCGTTTAATCAGTCTTATAATATTTCATTTATTATCATTAATAAGATTTTATCAATTTATTTTTTTCTTTAGTAATAAAATTTTTGGCAACTATTTTTTTTTGTGTATGAAATTTTATCAAAATATTACTAAAATTTCTTATACAATTAAATTTTGTACAATTTTTTATTGATATTGGTTTAATTTAAATAAAAAATACACTGAAACATTTCTTCTTTAATTAGTCAATTATGATTATGAATTAATTGTACAAAAATGATAATGAATTTAATAGTATACGGTATCATCTGAATCAAATTGTTATCATTATTTCATTACTGGAAAGTGGTAGAAATGTAACTTATGAGATGGAATAAATTTTATTCGTTAAATTTAAATTTAAAATTAAATCAAAGAGCTTTGTTATTTCAAAATTTTCATCTTTTCCTTCACTATTTACCCTTTTATATGCAAAAAATGAAATCCGTGATATTGGATATTAATGTTTTCCATTACATTTACAATTTTTGAATTTATATCCAAAAAAAAAAAACAATCTAATAATATCAAGACAACAAATCTACTTCAACTTATTTCAGATTCTAATTTAAGCCTAAGTAGGTTTATTGTCTTCCACTTAACAAACTTATGAGATAAATTTCTTGGTGCAGTAAAATTAATCAATAATTTAAATTAATCAATATTCCACTTATATCATACAAACATTTTGTACTCAATTCATTAAATAATCCAATAAATTTGGATTATTTTTTAAAAAAAAAACGAAATATTAAATATTTTAGTAACTTTAAAGTAAATTTAATTTTCAATAACTTCAAATCGAATTCATATCCAATCTTAATTCATTTTTCTGGTTTCAAATTGATTTTAATTCTTTGTCATTTTAAATTAAACTCATTTCTTGCAATTTTCAATCGAATTCAATCATTTGTAATTTCAATTTGAATTATAAATTTTCTGGAGAAAAAACAAAAAGCCATGCATACATGATTGTTGAAAAAGAAGAATATTTCAAATGAATTAATCAAATTATAAATGATTTCAGTTTGATCGAACGGAATGAAATATATCCGAGAAATGCAAATAATATGACGAGGACAGCAAAACAACATAACACATTATTTGAATCATTTTTTGCCCGTTTAAAAGATGACCCAATTTTGGATGAGGAAGCTGATAATTCAGGTATTTCTTGTTAATATTTTAAATTTTATTCAAATTTCATATTGTATCAGAGAAAGATTTGAAAATTGAAAATTGAAATATTTTACCAATGATGAAATGATTAAAATTGAAATTATTAGTTAAAATTTGCAATTTCTAAATAATAATATAAATTTTTACAATACATAAAGCAAATCATAATTGAATTTTTTGAAATTTAAATTCTATATTAGTATCAAAATTAATTTTTGCAATTCTTTTTTTCCTAAAAAAAAATAAGAAAATTTTCTTTGAACTTTATCAAATTAATTTACTTATTAAATGATTTAACTAATTTTCATATGTGAATTTCTTTACCTTTTCATGTAAGGAAGAATTTAGTATAAATTTTTAAAAATAGTACCAATTCATTAAAATATGCAAATAAAAAGTTTGATTTAAAATTTATTTTTTAAATGAATAATAGGAATTTTTCTTTTTCCAATTTTTAGTATTTTTTTTTACTTTTTATTTCTTGTTTCATTTCAGAAGAATCGTTAAGAAAAATAAGTAATTTGAAAGTAAAATATCGTTTTGGTGATTATGGCTCATACAGAGATATGTTAAAATATATGCGTACAATCGAATTTTATTATCCACAGATAACAAAACTTGTACGAATTGGTGAATCACATGAAGGTGCACCAATTGAAGGGTTAAAGGTTAACACTTTTTTTTTGGACCAACTTGAGAAAAAAAAATTAAAAATTTGAGTTGAAACTTAAAAATAAGTAAAACTTTAGGAAAAACCTTGATTTTTGTTTTCGTTTAGAAAGAAAAGTGATAATAATATTTTGCTATGTCGTTAACAAATATTATTGTCACTGTAAAATTGATTGGCTTTTAGTTAATAACAATATGTATTTTAATTTATTAATATTAATAAAAAATTTCTAATTAATAATCGGTATTTTTGTTTACTGTTTTTTTCAAAAACAATAAACAAAAAATGCTATACAAATAAGCAAATAAATAGTGCTACAAATAAGCAATAAAATAAATGAATGATAAAAATCATTCAGTGCTATTCAAGATTGGTTATCCAATTAGCGATAACAATAAGCGAGCATTTTGGATTGATGCTAATATTCATGCAAGAGAATGGGCTTCAAGTCATACTGCGCTATATTTTATTAATCAGGTATGCATGCCATTTAAAAGTTCAAAGGTTAGAGCAAGTATTGAATGGCTAGTGACTAGTGTTAATAATTTCTTTTATACAAAGAAGATATTGTCCATTAGACAACAAATAATCAAATGCTTTCAAATTAATTTGCTAATATAAAATAGATTTAAATGCAAAACTTATTTAAGATTTCAAAATATTTCAAATCAATCTTTAATCATTCGGAATGTTAGTTAAAAAGTGAAAAGAAATTTCCACAACTTCTTCAGTTTAATTTTAAAAATTATTGTTTCAAAATTTACCAAAGATTTAATTGGAAGAATGCACAGAACAGATTTCGGCGAAAATTTTCAGTTAGTCTCAGGATTCGAAGTGGATCCGGTTATAACACGTTATGTAAGATCCATTAATATTTACATCTTTCCATGTTTGAATCCAGATGGCTATGAATATACACGATCAAAACCAAATCCTCAGGTTCTTTATTCTTTTTCTTTAGTTAATTGCAATTTACTAATTGAATTTCATTAATTACTACTTTATCAATTTTTTTTTTTTATTTCCATAGGATAATTACAAAAATTGATACAATATATGATCTTTATTGTTATAATAATACCACAATTATTCATAAACAGACATGAACATAAAGATACATTTTCACGCTTGTATATCATTGTTATTGTCATACTCATACAATAACCATACATATACATACATATCATAATAATGCTCATACAATAACCATACATATACATACATATCATAATAATGCTCATACAATAACGAGACATAATAATGCCAATACAATAACTACGCACATACACATATATTATGATAATGCTAATATAATAATCATGCCCATAAAGACATATTATGATAATGCTCATACAACAACTACACAGATATATAGTACAGTTGAATTTTTTTTTTTAAATTACAATGTATAATTGTTATTGTTATAAAAAAGCTCCATACAATAAAGACATGACATCTTTACACATACAGGCTCAATTTTTGCCTATAGGTTCGATTGTGGCGCAAAAATCGTTCACCACAAAAGTGCATTCGTTCATCATGGGGTGGGCGCAGATGTTGTGCAGGGGTTGATTTGAATCGTAATTTCGATTTTCATTGGGCTGGTTTGAATTTCTTTTTTTTGCCTTTCTTCCTTTCTTCGTCTGATAAAAAGATCAAAAATTGCATTTCAGTTAGTATTGGAAGAAATGATAAAAGTTGTGTCATGATAAAATGATTAATGACTGATGAATGATTAATGATAGAGATTTATTCAGAACTGCTGAAATACACTGTGGTGTTGTTGTTGTTGTTGGAATTGAAAAAAGAAAAAAAAAAATCGGACATCATGGAATGACCCGGTTTATTTCTCGATGATTTGAAATGGAAATTGGGACAACTGAATTCGAAATACAACACAACAAATATTTTTATATAAACTTAATTTAACAAAAACTTTTTAGAAGTTGGTTCAAGTGAAAATCCCTGTTCATACTTATATCAAGGTGAAAGCGCATTTAGTGAACCAGAAACAAGGTTTTTTTTGTTTCGTTTTTATTTTCAAGAGAAAAAAGGAAAGGTAAAGAATAAAATTAAAAAAGAATAAAAATTATTGAAATGGTACTTGGAAAGAAATAAATGAATGAATTTGTTGTAACTAATTAATTAACTAATTGACCATTTAAAAACATTGGCAAAAAAAACAATTATAGGCTGTATTTGAAAAAAGAAAAAGAAAAGAAAAATCTATAACCTTCCTATCCAATAAGTATCATTGTAATCTATAATCTTCCTATCCAATGAATATCATCGTGATCTACAATCTTCCTATCCAATGAATATCATCGTGATCTACAATCTTCCTATCCAATGAATATCATCGTGATCTACAATCTTCCTATCCAATGAATATCATCGTGATCTACAATCTTCCTATCCAATGAATATCATCGTGATCTACAATCTTCCTATCCAATGAATATCATCGTGATCTACAATCT
>NW_018108289.1:186659-190517 GCF_000183805.2 Loa loa | reverse complement strand
CAAATCTTCCTATCCAATGAATATCATCGTGATCTACAATCTTCCTATCCAATGAATATCATCGTGATCTACAATCTTCCTATCCAATGAATATCATCGTGATCTACAATCTTCCTATCCAATGAATATCATCGTGATCTACAATCTTCCTATCCAATGAATATCATCGTGATCTACAATCTTCCTATCCAATGAATATCATCGTGTTGTTAAATATTAGAATGGATTTAATCTCAACTGCAAGAAAAGAAAAATGAAAGGATTAAAAAACGAATTTTTAAAGAAAAAATGCAAATAATAATTCTCTTTTCCTTATTAAATCAATCAAAAATAAAAACTCGCAAAAAATTTTCCAAATATCTTATATAATATCAAATTGTATATTAAGCTAACAAATGGAATAGAATGGCTTAATTTTCAATTAATATTTTCATACAATTCAAATTTGTAAAATTCCAAATCTTCATTTTAAGGAAAGAAAAAATGACAAAAAGAATTGCTGCATAATGAAATTTATCTAAATGGATTAACGCAATAAGTGTAATTGAATTAATTTCAGAGCAGTAAGAGATTTCTTATTATCACCTGAAATGCGAGGTAAATTAGATGGTTTTATAACGCTTCACACATACGCACAACTATGGATACATCCATACAGTCATGAAGTGGAATCATTTCCTGATAATTATGCACAATTGGTTAATTAATTAATTAATTGATTAATTGATTACTTACTATCAATAATACTTGTTTGCTATAATAATGTTTACTTTACAAATATGATAATGCTAATAAAGAGACTTAGCATTAAGTTTGCTCTTCATAATCATTAATGAAAAAAAAATCATTTGCTTATCATAATTTCACTATATTTCTTATGAATTTTTAATTCTTGAATAAATTTAATAATGGATTTTAATTTTGATAATTTCTTTGAAAATTTCCCTTTTTTTCTTTATTTAAAATTTTTCTAAAAAAAAAATTTTCTAATTATTTTTTAGAAACGTACAGCAAAACGTGCAGTTAATCGATTGAAGAGAGTTTATGGAACACAATATAGGATTGGTACTGGTGCTGATATTTTAGGTTAATTATTAGTGTATATAAAATTAAAAAGAAGAAAAATAGTTTAATTTTAAATTAAAATTGAAAATTTCTTGTCAAGATTTATTGCCATCTCTTGTTTATTTAATTATTTTAATGCATGATATGTTGAAATGAAATGACTGAATATAATTGATGAAGAAATTTTCAGCACCAGCATCTGGTGGCTCAGATGATTGGGCTAAAAATACACTTGGAGTAAAATTTGTTTATTTGGTTGAACTTCGGCCTCAATTAGAATGTATGTTGATCGTTTGACTAATCGATCATATAATTATTGAATATTAATTCGAATTAAAAAAAAATCAAATTTGAAAATTCAACTTTTGTTTATCATAAATTAAGACGCATAAGAAGATTATAGTTTAAAAAAAAATAATAATAGAATTTATATCCAGATTTAAGTTTTTTAAACAAAAAAGAAAACTAAAAATAATATTAAAACACTCAGTAGTCTTCAAAAAATTTGCTATCTTCCGTATACAGTACAAAACTTTATTTTATATTTTATTTTATAAATTCAAAATTTTATTTTATAAATTCGAATTTTCAGTATTAAATGGATTTATTTTAAATAAAAATGAACTGATTCCAACAGCTGTTGAAACTTGGGAAGGCGTTCGAACAGTCATAGATGATGCCATCCGTGCTAATGAATTATTAAATGTAAAATCAATAACCAATGAATCTCTCTCTATACTAGGCCAATTTATCAAACATAAAATATGTTAGTTTCTTTTTTTTTTCTTCAAGACTTTTTTTTTCTTTTCATTTTAAATAATTTAATTCAAATTCATTTTCAATTTTTGTTTTTGTAATTTTTCGATTTAAAAATTACGTTTCCTTTTTTATTATTTTAAAATAAATTATTATTATTGGTTTTTTCTTACCTATTTTTTCTGATTATTTTTTTTCTTTTCAACTAAATTCAAATTCATTTTTAATTTTCATTATAATCGAAATATCATTAATTTTTTGTCCTTTTTTTAATGTTATTACTTAAAATTATTAGTAATTATTGTAATTTTTCCTTTCATTTTTTAGGCTAATAGAAATATTTTTATTTTAGCAAGAAAAATTCAACAAACTGATGGAATTTCTCGTACATTAGCTGGTATTAAAATTACACCTGAACTTCCAAACATTGATGATAATATGCGCTCGAGATCGATCAATAATTCAATTGTTTATTTTCAAAATGGTACCAATACATTGGTACAATCAAATAATTTGACGAATAAAATTAATAATTTTATCGAATCTATCAATAATCAAAATAATTCATTGATAACAAATGCTGTTAAACCATTTCAAATTATCCATTCAAATCATAAAGCAATAATAACCAACCAGTTAAAATTATTAAATCAAACTCATCGAATTACATCGCCTATAATATTTCATTCTAAATCATCATCATTATCATCATCATCATCATCATCATCATCATCATCAACAACAATTAATCATTTTAGCAATAGCACTCATAGGCAATTTTTAAATTCAAATTGTAAAGATATTCGAAATTCATGTAAATTTTGGTTACAAATTAATCCAAATATATGCATGGAACAGTATAAAATGATGAAAATGCAATGCATGCGCACTTGTGAATATTGCATTTATTTAAAATAATTAATAAAATTATTTTGAAATTTAAACAATCTTTTAAAATAAATTTGTTTTTGTTTCATTTGAGAAAATTTAATTCAATTGTTAACATAAGAAAAAAAATAAAATAATTTTTTTAACTTATTGCTTTTTTATCATTTTTTTCTTTTGTTTTGGTTTTTGTGATATTAATAAAATTAAAAATTTAACAAAATTACGGGTAGTGATGGTAACGGATTAAATTAGTAAATGCAATTTAAAAATTTCAAACGAATTTAAAACCAATAATGAATTTTAGGATATATCCATATATATATAGGGGAAAAGTTAAAATTGAAATTAAATTTTTGATCTTTTTAAAATCATTATGATATATCATATTATTTGAATGAATGAATTATTATCAGTATGCTGCCATATGTAATTTTGTTATTTGTATTTTCGATCTCGATAATTTTCAACGAAAAGAAAAAAAAAGAAGGAGAAAATGAAAAGCACGAAAAATGAAATTATTGTTTTGTGATGAAATGAAAGCTTTTCTCATTACAGTATTCCGCGTTAAAATTATTGCATCATGAAACTGTATTACTACTGTTAATTGTTGTACAATTTACTATCACTCTTTATATTATGACTATTAATATAAATCAAATAAAGGAATTAAATTAAACATTAAATCAATGAAATTGAATAAACAAATATATTATTGTTATTTGATAGGAAAATATCCTTGTACAATAATAAAGGATGATAAAATGATAAGGAATCACGTCATTGTCATTACAGTACATTGTAATGTAATTAATAGGAATGAATTTGAATAGATTATAAAAATGGAAAAATGTGAAAGTGAAAAAGTTTGAGGGATACAAAACGAAAATAAATGCTATGCAAATTGCATACTTAAACAATAAGTTAAATATTTATCATTGTATTATTATTATTATTATTATTATTATTATTATTATTATTATTATTATTATTATTATTATTATTATTATTATTATTATTATTATTATTATTATTATTATTATTATTATTATTATTATTATTATTATTATTATTATTATTATTATTATTATTATTATTATTATTATTATTATTATTATTATTATTATTATTATTATTATTATTATTATTATT
>NW_018108289.1:182797-185711 GCF_000183805.2 Loa loa | reverse complement strand
AAAAAAAAAAAAAAAAAAAAAAAAATTAAATTTTGGTGAAATAACTATTTTGATAATTTCATTTCACAAATTAGTAAAAGCGTACAAATCCTTTATCAATAGTAAAATGAATTTTGATAAGCTCAAATTAAGTAACTTACATACAGTTGATAGTGAGCTAATGCAATTTATTATCAATACAAATATTATTGTTCACTGATAATTAATTAAATTAAATGGTATGGTGAAATGTGAAAGCTTCACGGACTACATACTTCTTTACATTCCATAGTTTTCATTATTCTGTATGGCGATGCAAAGAAGTACGTTGCCAACGTAAAAGCAACATATGCCATTCACGTTATCACATGATAACGGATAAATCAGGATTCATACGTAGGATGAAATTTCTTTGTTCATTTCAGGATAAAATATTAAGGCATACTTTAAAATTGCAATGTTTTCCGTTGTATTTAATTTGTAAATATCTATGCGCTTAATGCAAATAACTTGAAATTGGAACTTGGAAAGAAAAAAAAAAGAAAAAAGAAGCAAAAACAAGAAAGAAAGAAAAAGAAAGAAAAAAATAAAATTACTTTTTATTTTTGAGATTAAAGGAAAACTGCAAGTGCAAATGTAAGTTTTGAAAATTTTTCTAACAAATACAATTTTATGCGTCCTAAAGATTTTAAACTTTTTTTTTTTTGAAAAACAAAATTCTTGTAGGCTTAAACTTTCAAAAATCTTACGGTGGTGTAATTTATGAAAATTCATATTGTATTAGTTTTCTTTTCGTTTTTTTTAAATTTATTTTTATAACAATTCAAGAAATCTTTGAGAATTAATCTTAAATTTTAAATTTTATTTTTTTCATTTTTTCTATTACTTCTTTTTTTATTCTTTTCCAAATAACTTATAATGGTTAGGTCTCATTTCTAATACAACAACAAAACATTGTAATATATTTGAATTTCGGGAAACCATTGTCGAAATTACATACCGTAATTTGGATGATATTTGGTGAAAAATGCATGAAAACCTGAAATATGTATGAATAATCATCGCATCATCGTCACATATATTCAGTTTATTTATTACTATTTTTTTTTGGAAATTTTAAGAAATTAAAAACTCTAATAAAAAATGGCAAAATTTATTAATTAATTATAAAAAATATTCGAATATATTAGAATAAAATATAATAAAGCATAAAAAATTCGAAAGAAAATAAAATTTACAAAATTTACAAATAGAATAAATAAGAAAAACGAAAAAAATTGCTTTTCAATTTCGAATAATAATTTTTTTTTCATTTTTCAATTAATAAATTTTTTAAAATTTAAAAATTTGCGATTTTTTTTCTTGCTAAAATTTTCGCATTTAATGATATTATTACAAAATATTGATTAGGCAAACTAAATACGTTAATATTAGAGCATATGTGAACAACTGTTAGCAAAGAATTCTTACAAATAAGTTTGATTTTGTGGAAAGAAAAATTTTTTTTTCCTCCGCCCTCATTAATAAAAATTGCTTATCAGCCTGTTTCATTTCCTATCACAATAACAATTTTATCTCTATCACATATTTAACAAAAATTTTCTGTCTGTATTAACATTCCTAATTTCATATCATTATCATCATTATCATCATTGCAATCAGTATCATTAGCTTTATTATCACATCGTTTTTCTTATTCTTATTCGTATTCCTATTATTACTATTTTTATTTTTATTATTATTATTATTATTATTATTATTATTATTATTATTATTATTATTATTATTATTATTGTTATTATTATTATTATTATTATTATTTGTTTATTATTACTATCATTATCACTATTATTATAATTAATATTGTCATCGTTGTATTTGTTGTTGTTTGATTTTCAACAAAAATAACGAATTCAAGAAGAGAAAGGCATCGATAATAGATATCCCGGGAATTTGAGTGTACTGCTCAACTATCACTGTCAGTCATTTCGGGAAAAATGTGAAAGCAGGGGGCGGTATATATATGAGAAAAATGTTCGTACAATGTATTCAATTTTTTTTTAAAATACTTTTCAAAAAAGAAAACGGAAATAAATGATAAATGATGCAAAAGAGAAGAGAGAAAGAGGAAGAAGTGAACATGTGTAATCATTATTTGATATCGATAAACTTATATAATTAATATTAATCAACAATTAAAATTGATAGTTGAATTTAATTTATTGCTTGTTATAAAATCTGGTTACAATAGTTAAGCATAATTAAACATTTGAGGTATTTTAATAATTTGCTCATTATTTATCGTTTTTTCCTTTTTAATTAAAATAATTAATTTGATTTTAGATGAAATTTTGTAAGTAAACGAAGATGAAATATTTTGATTAATTAGAATTAATAATCAAATTGAATTATTTTTAGTAATTAAAATGAATTAATTTTGTGAATTATTTTTGAATTATTCTGAATTAAATTTTAAATTTTAAATTGTTAATGAATTATCTTTGCAATCATTTTTTACTCATCCAACTACAACTTTTTTCACATCTTTTTTTCGTTCCAATTTAAATAGTAACTAAATTTAATGCAAACATTTTGATTCTTTCAGAAAATTTTGAAATTAAAATAAAATAAAATAATAAAATTTCAAAAAGGAAAATTAAAATAAAAATTTACATAGTAATATTGATCTTAACGTTTTACAATATGTAAATGAAGCTTCATCCAATCATACATAATTTTTTAATTTAATCATTCAACGGACAAATTTTATATAGAAATTATGTAAGCAATTTTATTCCAATACAAACCATTTACCGCTAAATACTAAATTTTGGTCAAATATAAAACTTTAAAATTTTACAAATTACTTCAAATTCAAAAAAAAAATATTTTGTTATTTTTTTTCTAAAACAAACTGACAATTAAAATAAATAAA
>NW_018108289.1:179220-182213 GCF_000183805.2 Loa loa | reverse complement strand
AGGAAGAGAGAAAAAGAAAAAGTTTAAGGTTATAACAGGAATTATTCGAAAAATTGTATAATTGATGATAACAGGAAAAAAAAGAAAAGAAAAATAATGCCTGTTTGTTTTTAGAACATAATTCCAATACTTTTGCATATAATTGGAAATTAGAATTAAATTACTAAAAATATCGATTATCAAAATAGAAAATAGAACAAATAAATTCAACAATGATGAAAAAAAAAAAAGAAAATAAATAAATTTATTATCACTATCCTTATTGTTAATAGTAATTACAATTATAATGATTATTTATTATTATTATTAATTTTTTTTATCATTATCATTATTGATATTATTGGTATCAGTATTATTAATCAATAATAATGATTATTATTAGATAACTTTCCTTTTTTTTAGAGTTATAATAATTACTGATATGGTTACGAGATAGATAATTTTTGGATAAATATTTTAGGAATAATAGATTGAATATATAAGCAAAAAAAGTATAGTAAAGATATTAATTTGCCTTAACGATATTTCCGCTTAATTGTTTATTTCCGCCTACTTGTCTCAATTGTTTATTAAATCTTGTATTGTTCATTTTTGTCCTTTGCTTTATTTTCTCTTTTTTCTTCGTCATTTTTTTGTTATAATATTAATTAACTAACTCAAAATTAGCCAACTCCAAATATTTATTATTAAGTATTGGAAATTTATGAAAGGAAAAGAAAGGTGTAAATGTTTTAAAATGTTCTAAGAAAAAAAAACGAAAGGAATATTAAAAAAGATGAAAGAAATTTTAAGTGAAATTTATGCTAATTTAAGGAAATGAAACCAAATAAATTATTCTGTTATTGACTTTTTTTTTCGCCTAAACAAATGAAATAATCAATCCTAAATTGTTATAATAAAAGAATATTTCAATTTATAACAAAACTTTCAACGAATATTTTGATTAAAAAAAATTTCAATAATTTATATCAAAGATACTTTATGAATTATAATAAAGAAAGCAAAAAAAAGGAATCGAAAAAGGATGAAAAAATATTAAACAAAATAAAATTTAAAATAAAATTTGAAATGTATTAAAATGTTAATTTGGACCAATCAATTAACAATGAACAGATGGCGGAGGTGCAGAAGAATGGTTGAACGATCAGTTGCCATTCTAGGTTAACCTAAAATAATTTGAGGTGTTAAATAATAAAAAGATGAAGAAAAATGAAGGAAAGAAAGGGAGGGAGAGAGAGAGAGAGGGAGAGGAAAGGAAGAAATAGGAAAAGGATGAAGTTTTTTTGAGTTTAAAAATATTTTTAATATATAATTACGGCATTGTTGAGTAGCAAATTATTGCAATACTACAACTCGGAATTATTGTATCGAATGAAAGTAACTAAATATAATATATACAAATTGGAAATGAAATAAAATGAAATGAGATGAAATAGGATTGATTATTATTTCATGAATTTATCAAAATTACTAGAAAAAATTTGAAAAAAAAATTTCAAAAATTTTTTGCAGAAAATCCAAATGATTTTCTCCTCCCTTTTGTTTTTATTCGATGAAATTAGCATCTTTTTTTTCTTTAAAATAATTTATAGGAAATATAAAAATAATGTATTAAATTGATAAATAATTTAAAAAAAAAGGAAGCGAAATTATTTTTATAAGAAATGATAAAAATATTTTTATGCTGATCTTATCAGCATGATAATTATCGAATAGACTGGGGAAGAGATGATATATTATTGATGGGATACAGAGGAGTTTGTTGATCAAAATTTAATTTAAATATAAAATAAACATTTGAATAAACTGATCATCGATAAAATGACTATTTATATTTTACAGGAATGTTGCACAAAGAACAAACATAGGTGAAATAAACAGATAATCATTCTGTTTATAATTCACATAAATTACTTATTCATTACTTTCTTTTTCTCATTGTGATCAATAACTAAATTCTAATCAAATTAAATAATTTTAATAAATAATAGTAGCAATTAGTAAATGGATGATAATTTTGTGATATAATTATTTTAAAAAATTTTCGTTTATTGTCTTTTCAAACAAACGAGAAAAGAAATAAGTGTAAAAAAAATTAATCATGATAAATAATTGGCTATTTTATTATTAATTAACTATGATAGTTAATTAGCGATGTTTAATTCGTTGTTGTTTATTAATGAAAGAAATTAAAAAAGAACTAGTGAAACCTATGAAATTGTACGCATTCATGAAACTAAAATAACGAAAAACAATAACAACAATTACAATAGCAATGATTCTAATAAAATTAAGTAATTCCTGAAAATTAGCATAAAGATCCATTAACAAAAAAAGAAAAAAAGAAAGCATAAAAAATTGAAAATGTTGAAAGTAATGTAACGAAATTATTTGTCTCAGAAATAAAAGCAATTAATAGCAATAAAATTTATTCATCCATTTTTTTTGATTTTTTGCGTAATTCATTTCAATTATTTTAACAATTTAATTAAAAAAGAAAAATCAAAAGTCAGATGATTCTCTAAAAAAAACTTTTTAATTTAATTTGAGAGATTGAAATGATTGGTAAAGGAAAATTCGACAATGTATAATGTTGGAAGAAAAATGAAAAATGAAAAGAACGAAAGGCAAAAGAAGAAGAAGATGGAAAAATTCAGAACAAATTTTAATGCAGAAGTAATATGAACAGAAGGTAGTAATAAGATATATTCGTGGGTATATATATACTTTTTCAAGAATACGAGAAAACATTTGTGGACATTGTGAAGATGATATTGAAGGCAGTAAAGGATAAGGATGAGGAGTATTTGGGAGATGAGAAAGGTGGAGAAGTTTGGTTAAGATTGAAAAGAGATGCATAGACTAAACTAAACTGGAACATTTAGCCACTTTTATTCTGTGCACTTTGTAAGAAATTTAAAAATAATAATAATAGTAACAATAATAACAGTAGTAATAACGGTAATAATAGTAATAATAATAATAATAATAAT
>NW_018108289.1:174380-177826 GCF_000183805.2 Loa loa | reverse complement strand
GAATGATAATGATAATGAAGATAATGATAGTGGTGAGGATAATGGTAATAATGACATGATAGAGGGAAAAAAGAAGGAGGTAAAGGAGGAAGAGAGAACGATATAAATGAAAATAAAGAACCGATAAATTTGCATTTGTTCATAATTTCTTTAATTCACTCCTAAATTTGTCTTGTTTTTAAAAATGTTTCGAGAAAATTTTCCAAATTTTTAACATTTTTGTTCTCTCATCAAAGAATGTACTATTTCTTTTTTAGACAAATGTAACAGATATATTCATTTAAAATCGTCATTTTCTTTTCGTTTGCAATGCTTCAATGCTAAAAATTTAAACTTAATTGAATGGGAAAAAAAGAAATAAAGAGAGGGAAGAAAACAAAAAAAAGGAAGATGCAAAGAAGAAAAGAAAAAAAAAAGGCAATCCTCATTTTCTTTTTCACTACTGAAAATTTTAATTGAGTTAGAGAAAATCAAATGAAAGAAGAGATAGCATAGAAATATGTTTTTGAAGTATTTAGTGAAAAAAAGGAAGGAAAGATAAAAAAAAATGGAATGTATTTATTAAGAGAGAACAAAGAGAAGTATAGTATCGTTTTTAAATAAATACTTCCAAAAATTTTAAGTAAACTAAAATTTCGCCAACATTCTTCGTCTTCTTCCAACCATCAAATAGGTTAGATCATATAGAGAGCATTGTTGAAAGTGGATAAGAGCGCAAAAATTGTTAGATCCTTACATCATAGCAGAGATGTAAGCAAGATCATCATAACCCACGCACGCATCATCATTTATTATCGTATTTATCACTAACTATAGCTTAAGCTCGAGCTCAAGTTCGAGCTCGTGCTAGTTCTAGCTTTAGCTTTGAGCTTAAACTTTCAAAATTCAAAACTATAGCTCTCTTCTTAACATATATTCTCCCATTTTGCATTCTAAAAGAGAGAGACAAAGAGAGATGAAGAGTAAATTCATCCTTTCAGTTCAATCGTATTTTAATTTTAACAAATTTTCCTACATCAAATCCCTCCCTCTTTTCAATCCTCTCATTCTATCCAACATTCCTTCACATCCATTTTTCTTTTTCTCTACTTCTCCTCTCTAAATTTCCTTTAAATTTTACCACAAATTACATCCTAAAACTAAATTTTTCCCATTGATAAAGCTTTTAGCAATATGCTTTGTAGCAAAAATAATATTTTACATAAATTTTTGTTAATTTTGTTTTGTTTCGTTTTTTTTTCTGCTATTTTTCACTATTTATCACTGATAGTAATGATTATTTCGAATTGTTTACACTTCATTATATCATTTGAAATATTTATCAAGATATGTATATGAATGAACACGAAAAAAAAAGAGGAAAGCAAAGGATAAATTTGCATATTTAAATAATATAAAACAAATTGATTAATTTATTTTTGATTTAAAAATTCCAATTAAATTTTTAAAATGATCTTTCTTACTTTATCTTTTTCACACATACTCATTTAATATTTATATTGTTTGTTTATTTGTACATATATATACATATATATAGATGCGTTTGTTTTTGTTTATATCAGTCTGTTCTCCCCAAAAAAATGTAACGATTTATTGACGATGATTATAAATTTACCAAATCATAATTATTTACCCATTATTTTCATATCGTATTAAGAAGATGGTATTACTATTAGATGAAAATTTTGAACTCAATTAATGACAACTTCTTAGTTTTGGAATAAAAATCCACTTTTCATTTACTAAATTTAAATAAATCAATTAAAATTTCAAAATAAACGAAAGATTTTTTCTGCGCATTTCGTTAAAATTAATGATTTCTGTGTAAAATTGCTATGCAATCATTAATTTTTGAACGTTGTCGCCATTATTTATTATTATTATTGTTGTTATTATTATTATCATTATTATTATTATTGTTTTGACTATTACTACTGCTACTATTGCTATTATAAACTGTTTAATATACTTAATTTAAGAACAAACTTCATAATTGAACTCAAAAAGAAAAAATTCATTTATAAATTGGAAAGAATGATAGAAATTTATGAAGGTTTATTCATTTAAAAATTGTAAGAACTTATTCATACAATTACTTA
This sequence comes from Loa loa, assembly GCF_000183805.2. Lineage (NCBI taxonomy): Eukaryota > Metazoa > Nematoda > Chromadorea > Rhabditida > Onchocercidae > Loa > Loa loa. The sequence goes on along the minus strand of NW_018108289.1, from coordinate 175,727 downwards.
GATTATTGTCTTTACAAACAAAAATATAAAAATATAATGTTAATAATGGAGATGATAATAATGATTATAGAAGTGTCAATATCTATAAAGAGTTTTCAGAAAAAAAAAAATGAGTTGCTATGGTATCCGATATACGAGTAAGTAAGTAAGTAAGTAACTGTGGCGACATTAATACTGAAGTGTAAATTGTCATTGCTGATGTTGAAAAGGCGGGGTAGTATTGTTAAGAGAAAGGATGAGAAAAAAAAAAAACTAGTTGACAATAAATATATGACGGTGAGGATGGATGATAATGTCTCCTGCATCTTTGACAATACACAATTCTATGCCATACGAAGTAATTTTGCAAAAGTAGCAGATACAGCAATAATATAGCATGATTGAAATTCGAAACTGCAAGATCTATGTGTTAACAATCGAAACCGGAACGATACATTGATTTTATAATCAAAAACCGGAATAACCCATAATTTAACAAACAAAATCGGGATAATAAAAAATAGGCTTTATTTCCAAAACTTTATTATAACTTCAAAATTTTTTTCTTTTGCATTTAATTAATTAAAACAAAATACTAGCCTAGATTTGTAAATGATAGCAATGTGCAATTAATTTGATATAATTTGTTCGTCAAAAAATTTCTCTTCATTATCGTATTAATATTGCATATAAAATGTATAATGCTTTTTTTTTTTAAAATTTAAAATTAATTTTGTTTTTTTTAAAATTTGTTATAATTAATGCAAAAATTATTAAGGATGAATGTTATGAACAAAATAAGTAAAAATGAGATAAAAATGCGATGATAAGAGGCGAAAAAAAAAAAAGAAAATAGAAAACCGGATTTAATGTATTACTTCAACAGGAACATAAAAATGTTAAAGAGAGAAATGGAGTAATTATGAAAGAGTAAAGGTATATATGCAGGTATTCAATGTATGAAAAAGAGGGTATATTTTTGGATTAAATAAATAAAGAAAAATGTAAATAAAGTATTATAAATCTGTAAACAATAATAGAAAAAACGAATGGAATAAAGAAAGGAACTAATTAATTTGTATAAAATGAAGCTTTTTTTTTTATTTAAGTTATTTATTTATCGTATTATTTGTTTCATTTTATAATGAAAAATTAATTGATATGGTATGAAAGATTTAGTATGCTGAAATGTTTATGTAAATGAAATATAATTTAGAAATTAAAATTACTTTTTAAATTTTAAATTTTGTTAATTAAATTGCTATTATATTGAGACTACTATCATATTCGTCAAATGGAGAAGACGAAAATATAAATGATGATAAAATTGTGCTTTAGATTAATCTTTGTTTTCTCCAAAAAAAAAAA